>NC_142508.1:28422500-28432500 GCF_057876585.1 Rhinolophus sinicus | reverse complement strand
GGCCTTATTATTGCTTCCACCTGCTAGGCTTCGGTTGGACTTTTGCACGAAGTTGGAGGCCCATGGAAGAAATTTCTCTAAGTGGACCGCCTATGCTCTGGGTCTTCCAATGGGAAGGCAAGAGGTGGGTCTGATGAGGAGCAGTATTAAAGGGACATTTGGCACCTAAAAGATAGCCTGGAAGTAAAAAGTGCTGAAAGGGCAGGAGAATGAGGATCCGTGGGAGAGCTGCATTATGTTCAGGAAATACAGCAAGGGATCCCCCGGAGTTGCTGTGGGCGGGAGACTGAAGATTGAAGTAAAGTAAGCTTGAGGGCTAAGGGAAGATGTGTGGCAGGAAAGGTGAAAATGCCATCACAGGAGAAGTACATACTCAGAGCTCTCATTAGCCAGGGGATCAGTGAAGGCTATTGCAAGTAGTCCAGCCTTTGGGAATTTGATTGTAAGTGGACCCACTGCATGGAGGCTTGCAAGCTTGCATAACTCAATCACTAAGCTTTTAAAATAAAAAAGAGGGAGGTTTTGCCTGCTAGGCAGGTCTTTCTACAGTCTTGGAGATCTAATTCTTTCTTATTGCCTTAACACTTTTTACTATTAAATTCTCTATTTCCTACACTAAAATAGTCCTGGTCTCACTAATTTGAAGATATTTTTTTCTTTAGGCAAGGACAAGAAAAAGCATGACAGAATATACTTGCCTATCTGTCTCTTAAAACCTGGAACCAGTATTTATTTTTGTATTGGCACCTAGGTAACATTCTTTAGTTTTTAAGTCCTCCTCTCACATATGTAAAATATAGAATAGATATAATTCAACACATTGCAAAAAATACTATGTTTTGGTTTTATAAATTAATGCTAACTTAATTTGTCTGAGGTTATGAAGATACAGAATGAAATGAACTTGCCCTAAGTGTCCTTTTCCCTTGTCTTAAAAAATAAATACTGGTGCTATAAAGGACTGATTTAAAACATTTAAAAAATTTCAATGAATTCAACTAGCATTAAAATATAGAGACTTAAAAGGAAGACTGACCATTTAGTATGGACCTTGAAAAGTAAAAACTTGATCTACATTTTCACCTGTTTGAGAAATCTATATTTGGTAATTATGTGAATGTATAAGACTAAAATGAGACTTTAGAGTCTAAAGATTAATGTACAAATATGCTTTTGGAATACACATGGGGATAATTAGTTCACAAGAATCATCAATATTATCAAATCCCTTCCAGTTATACTTACGAACAGTGATTATTGAACTATAAGATGCAGAATCACAATGTTGCTGTAAAATGTATCCATAGAGCTACCATTCCTTCTGTTTGCTCTCGTACTATATTAAAATGGAATCGCACAGAGATTAAACACTTTAATTTTATTTCTTATACTATTTTCATAATGAAATTTTTATGTTTTGTTACTTGTGTTTTAAAACTTAGTTTAATTTTAATCCTGGAGCAAAGCATAATGTACTGAGTTGCTAAATTTATTGATAGCTGATTAAAGTGAAAGATAAGATTTTCATTTGTTCTGTTCATATGTTTCACAGATGTTTGTCACTGTTGAAGATCTAAACAGTATTCTATTTACTGAAGGTAGTCATGATCATTAGTTTTTTAAAATTACCATGTTGTCATGTCCTACAACTTTGAGTGTTCAACATACTAACCTTTGTGAATTAAAATTAGAATTCTTACTAATTAAAGTTATTTTTTCCCAAGAAGTGAACCTTAATTTGTGAACAGCATTTTAGATATGTTGTTTAAACAACTGAAAAGCAGTGGCAAATACTTTATAAACAACTTAATTTTCATTTACTTAGTGAAATATCACTTGTTACAAAAAAGATTGTATAATTTGCTATACAGCAGATATCCTTCCCCAAATCATGTTTAAAAGGACATCCAGTTTCAATTTTTAAAAATTAAAAATATTCATGTGCTTGTTCAAATTTTGTTCTTACACATTCAGCTATGTCCTTCATATTTGGCACTTTGATTTATTAGGCAATCTTAGCATTAACGCCTTTTAGCAAAGCAGCCCTAGATTTCAGACCATTGTGCATGGTATTGTGATGAATTAATCCCACCAGAGCACAAAAGTTATCATTATTTAAATGCTAGTTTCTTTCTGAAGTTTTACTTCACAGTTAAGTTTTCAAAATCAGAATTTAGCTGATATGCTGAGGTAAATGTGATTTCTTGTTGCATAGGTAGATTTTCCTCACACTTAGCCCTTTCTTATGTGAACCACCATGGAAATATTTAACAATATTAACTACTGATAAATTTAAAAATGATTAAAATTATTTAAGAATATGTGATAACTTTTTAATCTGATGGTGTACTTTTCTTTAAATGTGATATTCAAAGCCTCTCGGACTTAAAGTCTCTTGGAATTAATGTATATATTTGGTTAAATAAATTAGACAGTAGAAGAAAGCAGACACTGGACACAAAGTATCTTTTAATGTAGGTATAAATAATTGTGTTCAAGAAAAGGTTACAGAAAGAAATAGTTATACACTTCTCATATGTACTGTTATTTATTCTTAGTTTTTCAGGAAGTCATTTTTTTCATCCAGTTTTTTTTAATTAAAAGGTAAGATGCCAAAAATTTAGACTTAATACTGACACACCAATATTGTAAGATGGAATGTCTGTGCATGTGATAGGGGAGCCTGGTGGGAAGTGGAAGTCATTTCTCCTTTCATACCTTCTTAACACATATAGTGAGACCTATCTATCTGTGGTCCATCTATCCACATACATACACACACGTGGAGTGAAGGTGGAAGAGAAGAAGGAAGGAAGAGAGGAAAGATGAGCCAGAAGCCCAGAGGAAAAAGGACCGGTAGTGTCTCTGGTGGTCGTTGAGGTAACACAGTTAACTCTACTCGCCCAGGTCAAGTTTCAGACTTTTGAACATTGTAGTAAATATGGAACAGGATATATGCAGGTTTCTGTTATCACTCTGGCAAATGTCTATCTCACATGGTACAGTTTTCAATGGAACCTAAAACTCTAAGAGGAAAAATAAAACCAACAAGTCTAGCATTCAGTACTACCCTATCATAAAGTAAGGAGGTCTAATTGAGCTATGTCTTTATATCCTGCTATTTGTACAAATAAAAGACTACATCTTGATGCAAAACAAACACAAAAGCACTGTTGTGACTATAACAGGGAGTCATATACTAATTTATGTAATAAGTGGTTGTGCACGCTTTATTCAAGTCTATGGCTGCAAGAAATGGCATGAATTGCTGGGTGTGTTTAATGCGGGATTATAGCAATTTGAAACATGTCAAACACATGGCTAATGCCTCATGCTTCACTCATTCTTGCGTAAACCTGCATAGCCACCATCCATTATACCCTTGGTAACAACACAATTCTGCAAGTAAATATTGTTACACTAAGTAACCTTTCAATTCAAGTTGTTTAGGAAGAGAAAATGCAATCTCGTGCAGTCAGTTCCAGTGTCAGTTTAATGTTTCAGAAGGGAAGTGGTGTAGAGAATAAGGATCTGTACAGTGACGCGCTTAAAAAAAAAGAAAAGGACAGGAAGGAAAACTCAAGGCAGGGAGGGAAGTACGAGTGCATCATTTGAGTGCAGGATGTGAAGAGCTACTTTCTGATGCGACTGAAAAGTTGTGTATGGTGAAAGATTTAAAGGGTTAGCTGACAGTTCAGACAAACACTAGAATGGAGACTCCCAATTTTACCTTCCTCTGTAATGATCTGGAATTTATTTTCACTGATTTTTGTAAAATGTTTGTGGTAGGATTGAGAAGTATGAATAATTTAGTTTGATATGTTTGGGATCGCAAGCACATCCACTTTGAAAGAATATGCTGAATTTGTAATTATTTAAAATATACTTTAAAAGATAAACAGCACCTCATACTGTGCTTGTGGAAAATAGGTGTGGAGATGTCACTGGGCGGAACTTAGTAAATACTGGGAAGCATCTTCATTATCCTTGAGGATACAGTTCCTTTATAGTGGATACACTATAAGCTTTCTCCTTTGGGGGAAATGTATGTTGTAATCATCTTATCACACAATTGCCCTGCCTTTGGCATATAAATGTTGGGTCAGATCCTTCTGTTCTGAAAGAAAAAACAGTGCTATCATTGTTACTGTTTTTCTTATGCATGATTTTACTATTAGGTGATTGAACTTAAAAGGTAGATCACAATTTTTACTCTACAGTTTTATAAAGTCAAAAGATCCATAAGGGATAATAAAATCCCCTGGTTGGGAGGAATTGGAAGTTATATAGGTCTTTGTAATTATAATAAAGATTTAGACCCAAGACTCTCTGCTTGTTGGTTATTTTTGATTATTTGATTGACTTAGTTATAAACAGTAATACATGCAGAATTCTTTAATTCATGCAATTGGTGCTGACATTACCCAAAGGTTAGTATGGAATACTTGCACCTGTCGGCTACATTTGAAAATACAGTTTTTAAAATTTTTTTTGTTCTTAGTGTTGGAAACTCCACCCAGAAATAATATTTCAAATAAATTTTGATGATGAAGGAAAAACCTACACATACATCTATACTCCAGCAGTATTGTCAAAAGTACAATTTAAATGCAATATGTAGACGTTATGTCTATCTGTTTCTACGGTCGGAGAGGACCCAGATTATAATTTTCCTATAAGTAGTAAAAGCAATCAGACCTTTTCTCTGAATATTTTAAACATTGTGCATGTAAAATTTATGCCTAATTTGAATACTTATTAGCTGCCTAATCTCAGAAAAGAGTCTTAGCTTTGTTTTTTTCTTATAAAATCCATCACTGTGTATCAGTTTTCATTTGTATGATTTTTCTTTGTTAATGTTCAGTAAAATGTTGAACAAAACCAATTTGTTCATACACACATTTAGTTCAAAAGTTGTTTACGATAGTTGCAGCAGTTTCTTCCTTTATGATTATTGGGTTTTTGTTGCTTAAAAAAACAATCAGAACAGCTTTTACTGGTATATGTAGATTTTGTTATACTAATTTGCTTTGCTAGCCCAACTATCACTGATGGTCTTTTATAAATCAGCAACTCTTTTTTTTAATTGATGTTTTAAGTCATAGAAATAATCTAATAATTTAGGCTGGATGAAAATACTTGTTAAAACTACTAACTGATAACCATTAATTTTAATAATTATAATGTTAGTATGCAGAAAATCTCTGTTGGATGTATGTCTCTGTCTCTGTGTATGAGTGTCCTTGATCACATTTCATAAGCATCTGGGGAACATGATTTGTCTAGAACACAAAGAGATATTACACTTACATTTGCTTTACAATAAATGCATTTACAATTTTTAAATGGAAAAAAGTCTTAAAATATGACCAAGTTTACAGTAGTGAAATCATGTAGTCATACAAAGCAGCCTGAGTGATAAGTTTCCACCCTTCCTCACGTTGACTGATTGCTCTGCCTGCCTGCCATCGCTGCTGAAGTCACGGTGCAGCCAGGCTGTTTCTGAGTTTCTGTCTGCAGAAGTACAACAGAGAAGTGTATCTCCTCGCGTAGGGCACAGGATTCAGACTTCTTTAAGAGCCCAAACTGATCTTTCTAAAGCACAGACTCAAGATGTTCTGTGAAATTCTGGTTTGTAAGAGCACATCGGTTCTTTATTTACTGCCAGGATTTCCACTGATCTTGGCAGGACATCTCACTGCCGTCCTGAAAGTACAGTATATTTATGCAGTGAAAACGATAAAACATTTATTACTGTAGAGAAGGTAATATGCATAATTTATGCTGTTTTTAGCACAATCATTAGTGATATTCTTGATAGATTTTATTTCCAGCTTTCATATCTAATACATGCCTGGAAAATTAATTTTATATCTTTCATTTATTTGCCTATGTTAAAATTGAGTTTTAAGTCATCTTCAAGTGAACAGCTTGATTGCTGCTCATGCATAAGCTTAATTACTTCCCAGGAAGGACAGTATTAAATGTTTTAAATGTCAGAAAAATAAATGAATATGAGCTGTTTGATTAAAAAAATAGGCAATATCTGACGTGTTTGCAGCAGGAGCTTTTTCTTAAAATGCCTCCAAGGCAAAATTTTATTTAGTCAAAAAAAAAAAAAAAAAAGAAACCCATTATACTATTTATCATGGGTTGATACCATATGATTTGTAACACCCTTACAAAATTTTAATTTTGTATGATTAGCTGTGCATCATTAAACAACAGCCTTGCATAAGATGTGCTGTAAAATTCTGACAGAATCAAGATAGTGAATATTTAAAATAAGGCTGTATAGTCATCCATGGTTGTCAAAGGTAGATAATAGGAAACATAGAACAGAGTGTGCAATCATGCCTTCATTTAAACTGGTTTTATAGGTAGACTTGAAAACGTGGCCATTCTTAAATGCTATTGACCACGCTATGTGCATGGCATGTTACTTTGGCTGTTAAATGTAACCACAAAAAAATTGCTTATAGAAACCATCATTTCAGTGATTAGTATCTGGATGAAAGCTGCATTTGTATTGCTTTTCTTGGTAAATGACTACTCAAGCCTTTTTTTTTTTTTTCCTTCTGAAGATGCTGTCTCTGTAATTGGCAGAGAGGGACATCTTGATAAGGGAAGTGTGAAGGTGTAACGTGTGTTAATTGATACTTCTTAATCACTTTTAGGTATTAAGTCATGATGCAGGAGTCTGCGACAGAGACAATAACCAACAGTTCAATGAATCAAAATGGAATGAGCACTCTAAGCAGCCAATTAGATGCTGGCAGCAGAGATGGAAGATCAAGTGGTGACACGAGCTCTGAAGTAAGCACAGTGGAGCTGCTGCACCTGCAACAACAGCAGGTAAGTTGTGTTTCCCTCAGTGAGCGCTTGCAACACATACGCCTGTTTGCTGGAAATGAAAGATGTATTCAGAGTAAACTGAGCATGTTGTTTTAGCTGAAGGATGCTGAGAATTGATTGTTATTTGGACCATGATTGAAGTCTGAGTAAAGGTAGCATTTTCATACCAGTCACGTCATACCAGCACCAGACTGCCCTTCAGGTGTGGGGTTGTTAATTAAGTTCACAGGGTGGTTTTCTGGGTGGTTTTCTCAGAGGTTCTGTGAAGCTTTGTAACAAATGTTTTATAGCTTCTAGTTGACTGTGTAACACTGCGCTGCAGATGTGATACTTAGTTTTCCACCAGAGGGCCACATTACTTGATTCTTGCTTATACAATGAAATTCTTCCAAGTCTGAGCTAAGGTGAAAAGGACCACAAGGACTTTGCACAACACAGATGCTTGCTGTGATTGCTGCAAATATTAGCTATTAATTAGTTGAAATTTGTTGAGAGATTTTGAACCATGTAAACACCATACTCATTTATGTTGTTTTTCTTGAAAACTCAGTCCAAGATGTTTTGAGTATATATCTTTTAATAACATGAAAGAGCACTTTTTATTTTCTGCTAGTGTCTCATAAAATACAGTTGTTCTAAGTCTAAAAAACTACACAACTGCTCAATCAAGATATACTGTTAAGAAGCCCATTATTCTTTTCATAAGACAGATTCATTTTTCCCTATTTTGTTTGTCAATGAAACATTGTTTCCAACCAAAGAATAGCTACTCCATTCTTCACTGATTCAACTCTGCGGAAACAGTGACAGAAAACAGAAAGCTTTCAAAGCACATACTTATATCAGGCCAGAGTGAGTATACTTGTTTGAAAATAAGATTATACTTGTTTGAAAATAAAGATTATTTCTTTTAAACTCTAGATTATATTCAGACTAAATGTAAAAAAAATTAAAAATGAAATATAATGAATTATTGAAAAGTTTCAAATTGATTGATATACCATTCACATTTTTAGTTAGTATATAATGAGCAAGAAAGCAGCTCAAAAGTTCAAAGAAATGCCCAGACTGCAGTAAAATTTAATAGAATCATTATTTTAAATAATAACAGTATTTAGAAAGTTATCTTAGTGTATATATACTAAATAATGTCTTAAATTGTTAGCATTGTTTTAAGAATAATCTTTTGAAAGAGCTGAACATAATGCTTTGAATATGTTCTCTATTATTTTGGAATTATGTCTTTTCATAGACAGTAAATATTAGGAAGATAATTTGTATTTTGTTTGGCAATATTTCCTTTTTAACCATCATAGGAATCAAATACCTACCAAAGTCTCAGGGTTAGCCTCTTTTACAGGCTATTTTAAATAAATGCTGTTTTTCAGGAGACTCCTTTTCTTCCTTTCACTTATTTACAGGAAACATCCTATCAGTGGGGTGCTGTAACATTCCCACTAACTCCCCTAAGAGTCCTAAGAATTTATAGCCAAATTCTATTTTGTCTGAGAATACCGCAGACTGTATTTGTAAAGCGAAGTGAAATTAACAATTGAAAAAAAATGGAGTTTAGTATTAATAAGACAACAGGTTCTGAAGGGAAATGCAAAGCAATACCTTTCCCCACCCCAAGCTCTGATTACTCATTAAATAAAAAGAAAACAGAGAAAAATCATGGCCACTTTATAGTACTCTGGAGTTATTTTATGATAAGATCTGTAAGGTGTAAACGTGAGTTTGCAGTTTACCTTGTTCTACACAGTTTGTTTATGTAAACCATACAGGAGTAAATACAAACAAAAAGTTAGGTTCTTCAGATAACTTAGAAACTTGAGTCACGTATTGCATGTTTCTGGAGTGTCTTCTAGAAGAAATTTAACACATGGGTAATGTAGGCACCTACAAAGATACCTCAGGAAGTGTCTATAGGAAGGTATGTCATCATTTAATAAATAAACATGTAAAAACCTTTGTAAATGTTTCTTCCCTTGGTTATGTTTTAACTATATTAATATAGTTAGATACTTAAAACCATTGAATTTTTGTCCTTCTGTAAATGTATTTTAGAATGTGCCTCTAAGTTCATTAAGGATAGGAATGTCTCTTCTATAAAACGAATGCAGTTATTGCTTTTAATGCTAACATATTCAGTATATTTCAAAAAGAATCAAAACCATGGGAAAATATTCAAACCAATTCATAAGATGTGAAATAATTTTACAAATTTATCTTTACTTGGTGTTTTTTAAATGTAAAGTTTTGAATAAAGAATACTTCTTGTAAGTATAATGGACTAATTGTTGGCTAAAGTCTCTCATTTAGAAATATAATTTAGGAGGCAATGAGTGATGAAAACAAAGTCAAATTTTGTTTGCTATGAAGTTCTGGCAGAATATGGTCTGTTTTGAGGACAGAATGTTTACCTTGATTTTTATGGCTTTTGTATTTTTATAGAGGGGAGCAGTTTGACTTAAATCGTGTATTTAGGAGGAAGGGTTTGTGTTTGGAATAGATTGTAACAGATACTTAGTGATACATGGAATGGTACAGTAAAAGGGATTGATAAATTATAGCTACAATTTTTACCTAGCATTTAGTTTTTTAATATTTCTGAAAGCTGGAGTATCTTTAAGTTTGAATATTTGAAATATAATGGACAAGATCATAGGGCCCACGTCTCTGTTCATATGCTCTGCTGTTTTATATTCACTGAAAAATTCGTGATATAAAAGCCTTTTCCTGATGAATTACTCCCTCCTTCATTCTTTTCTCATCTTCTAAAATTAGTACTAAATACTAGACTGTATAATATATGGAGGTAGCATATTTCAAAAGTAGTTTTAGATTAACTACATTGAGAAATTATTCTGCATTAGATGTAGAATTTTATTTTGATATTAGGTTTGCAGAATTAATTGTTTGTGTCACTAAGGTCAAAATAGTTGCTAAAAACTTGATTGCTTCACAGGGTAGATTTGGGCTTGCATTTTGAGCATTCATTAAATCCAATAATCTCTCTGAATGTTTTATGAGGTTGCACTGTTCTGAAGGTGTTTCAGGTGATGGTGTTTAAAAACATCTGGCCAGTACTTTCTTACTGTCACTTCATTTGTCCCTAGTCATTCAAAACAGAGTCTTTGAGTTA
>NC_142508.1:28175000-28240000 GCF_057876585.1 Rhinolophus sinicus | reverse complement strand
CAAAAAAAAAAAATCTGTGTACTCAGTTCATCTCCATCTTTCTCAGTGAATTCCTAGAGTAGCTCATGTAACAAAGAAATTAAATGGGACAGTAACAGAAGTGCTAAAGGAGAAATAAAGGAAATGTGTCCCTAAAATGACTCACTTAAAAATAGAGAAGTTCTTGGAAATTATTAATTTCTAAACAAGGCAAGCTGAGCATTCTACATCTACCATAAAACTATCATTCATTGTAAGAAAAACTAATTTTCTATTTGTCAAAATAATTTAAATTTTTAGCAGCCTCACATGTTTCATGTTGGATGAGTTTACGTATGTGGGTTCAGAGACGACAGTATTGGCGTGCCTGTAATGTTGGCAACCCCTCAGAAGTGTACCTGTGTTCTCCATATAATTCATTGCAATTTGTGTTTTTGTACATATCTTACTGAAGTAGAACGTTCAGTTAGCTGTGTGTTGGGTGGCTTATCCTTCTGCCTATCTTTGTGTCTGCATAGTGTCAGTTTAAAATGGCAATTTCCTAGAGGGTGGGCCACAACCTGCAGGACGTCACGTACATGGTGGGATTTACGTGATTTTAGGATGGCAGAGATGTGGCTTTTTTCATGTCATAAACTTGATTGTTAGGGAAATACAAATCATTTAAGACTAAAAAATAGTTCAACCGTAGTGAACCGGAAAATGAGCTCTATAGAATGCAAAGGTAAAAAACCTGCTTACAATTGTCTGTACACCAAATTAGTCACAATAGTAGCAAGCTGGGTAACATGTGTGGTATGCACTGAAATCTGACTGTAAACTTAAAGTGTGTTATTGCATGCCTTCTTCATAAAGCTTTCCTTATAAAGTGTGTTTGTTACCAATTACACATAAAGTACTCTTACTTGTAGATATAGAGACAATTAAGTGGAAACACTGCATATGCTAAAATGTGGTAAGGGTCTGCTGCTGGGTGAGAGAACTGTGGCAAGTTTTTCAGCACATAATAGACCTTATGGAAGGTACATATCTACATGTATATATCTATATGTATGTGTATAGCTATCTACATATATGTAATAGCTATCTATCTATCTATCATCTATCTACCTATTTTTCTAGATTGGCAGCCGTTTTAAAGTTTAGCATGTCTGTCTTTCTCTGTCATTCAGTTTGATTCCTTGTTATTTGGAGACAGTATGACATAAATGATAATTGTAAGAAAAGGCATTTTTGTAGATAGATAAATTTTTTCCAAAATGTTTGTTTTAGTCATTCTATTGTTTATCAAAGAACAAACAATTAAGTAAACTGACCATTGAGTGTTTAAACAACTGAACACTTGGGCAGCCTGTTAGGTGAATTAATTTTACAGCACGCATTCCAAAAAGTCTTTTATTATGATAAATTCAAATACAGTAACCTACAGGTATGTCAGTGTGTTCTTTAAAAATCCAGAAATATTTTCGAAAATCGCTTTTGAGTTCCTTTCTGTTATAATATGATTATTTTTCTTCCTTTTACAAAATTAGATCTAATTACTTCATTAGTCCAGATATCAACATGGGATAGAAAAGGTATAGCTCTTTCTTAGTATTAAATATGAAGTTTTTCTCTTCAGAGTGGAGTTAATCCACCCTGATTTTTTTCTTCTAACTTCTTTTTCCTTATTAATTTCTCTTTTCTTTATAACATCAAGTGCCAGACTTAAAAAGTTTGGATTGCATTAAAAATGGCTATTAAAATAAATCGTGAGCCACATCTGTTAATCTTTTTGTTGTTGTTGTTTTCAGACATGTTTTCCCAAGAATTTGTTCTAAAGCAGTATTTATATAAATACTTGCTTTTATTTACAGTAAAAGCGAATTGTTTTTTCTAGGAAAGAAAGTGATTGCTTTTTCAAAGTTTACAAACTTGGCAAATTGACTAGTTTGATTACATGCTGGTTAGTACTACAAGCCATGCCTTGAAACAGTGTGGCTGCCGCGGAAGCTAGCGTTTCCCTCAGGCTTGTATGCAAGGTTTTCCTGTTTACCTCTTTTGCCATCCTTTTCTCATCTATCCACATCCTTTCTCTCTTTCTCTAGGACTTTCTTCCTAGCTTTCCCTTATTCTGTATTTTCCTTGCTCTTTTCCTTTCTCTTCTGTTTCTTTCTCTCACTCCTTATTCCCTTTTCTTTTTGGACTCTTTTAATTCTCAGACTCTTGAAGAGAAAGGAGATAGTAGAAAGGAAATTTTAAGCAAAATATTTTTTGTTTCTGTTTAATAAATAACCTTTGTGTAACCTTTAGGTTTCTGGACTTCCTAGTATAAGTTTGGTTAGCTTGAAATAAGAAAATGTTCAAAGAAGAAGCTAGAATACTAGGCTATGATTCTTTCTTTGAGAGGACTTATCTACGTAGCTGTGTATCTCCTGTATGAGTTACTACATGTACTCATGTAGTAATATGTATTATATGTATTTTTCTAGTACTATTACAGTTTATATATACATGAAAGGTCATTCAGTTAAGTTCGCGAACTTTTCACCATGTAAATGGAGGGTGGAAATTTCGCGAACTTACTTGTCTGACCATGATATTTTGAAGATGGTGATTATGTTTTATGATTAAGTACACTCTACATAACATTCTTTTTAATAGCTTTTATGACAGATATTTACAGGTATATTATTTCCAATTCTTTAATCTTTATTATTTAATCATACCTTTAAACAATTTCAAAAAGTTTTTCATTTATAGCACTGACATCGATATTATCAATTATGAAGTATTGAGAACAGTGACTTGTAATTATTTATTTGTAACTATGCTAGTCAAAGTTCGAACATCTTTGCATAATACACAGAGGTGTGGAACATAAAGATAGAGTCTGATGAACTCTGATGCATCTGGAACGCTAGTATCTAAATACTGTGGCACTTTAATATTATTAGTAGATAGTTACATAAAATTATTGGTCATCATTGCTAAGGAATGATTAGAGATGACATACAGCTGCGAAGTATGCTAACAGACCTGGTTATGACTTTGCCCTCTCTCTCTCTCTCTCTCTCTCTCTCTCTCTCTCTCTCTCTCTCTCTGTCTCCCCCACCCACTTGGTCAAGGTGCCCGTGTCGGTGGCCATGATGACCCCGCAGGTCATCACCCCGCAGCAAATGCAGCAGATCCTCCAGCAGCAAGTCCTGTCTCCCCAGCAGCTCCAGGCCCTTCTCCAGCAGCAGCAGGCAGTGATGCTGCAGCAGGTAATGTGGGTTACCTGCTTTGGTGTGCTAGCATGGCGGTAGGTAGGCACCCACGCTGACAGCACCATGGGCACATGTGACAGTCCATTCTCCACTTGAAGGGACAGCCTATCAGCATATTAGCACATAAATGTAGTGTTTTAATTGCAGAGCTGTATCAGAAAATTTAGAAAAATTAGATCCCTTGGTCTTTTTAGATTTATTAAAATCTAGAATAAGAGCAGAGAAAGCTGTAATTTCAACATGGAATAAATCAAATTTAAATATCCAAATGCTTAGGTACATTTGCTTTGTAGACTTGCCAGTAACAGTACAAAGAGATTTATAGATGATCATTATTTTAAAAACTCCTAACACTTTAGCATTTTTTTTAGTTCATGTGAATATGAAGTTTGAACTGACAATTTGTTACAATAGGGAAAGTACCATCCCAGGTTTTTTTTTCAAAAATGTGTTCTTAGGAAGAGAGGTACCTGCTTTTTTAGAACAAAATTAAACAGCTAAGCCACCAGTTCATGAAATTTATCTTAAAAAGCAAACAAACAAGAACAAAAACCAAAAAAAAAGTAGTGTGTACATCATTGGATGTACAATATCCAATGTATATACAATGTATTGTATGTACAATATCAAGTGTATATAAAGAGGACTTTATGTCATAGACTTACTTATTATAGAGAAAAACAATGTGTTTTACCTGAATCCTTACATATTTAATTATTTTCCTATCTCCTATGATGATGACCTCAGGTCAGTTACTGATATTTCTGTCTGACATTCTTCTGTACGCCTGATGGATTACATTTTTTTCTCCAAAAAGAACTAGACAACCTAATTCTACGTAGCTATGTATCTGGGTCTTATAAATGGTAGAATATAACCTATTTCTACACGCTATTGGGACTTCTGATGTAATAATTTAGGGTATTCATCTGGCTCTGGCCCTTTAGAATACAGACTTTTCTATACCCTTTTGTTTAGGATTTATTGGATTCTGGATTGGAAATTTTCATCTGCCTTGGAAAGAAATGTGTGTAGATCTGTCTCCTTGACTCCAACGCATATTTTTGTTGTTCTTATGAGGCGGATCTTAATGGATCCTCTACCATATGCCAGTCTAGAAGAGTTTAGCAGATTTGTAATACATGAAACGTTTGCCTTTATTTATTAAAGTCAAAATGGTTTATTCAGCAACAACTACAAGAGTTTTACAAGAAACAGCAAGAGCAGTTACATCTTCAGCTTTTGCAGCAGCAGCAACAGCAGCAGCAGCAGCCACAGCCGCAGCCGCAGCCACAACCGCAGCCACAGCCGCCGCCGCCGCAGCCGCAGCACCCTGGAAAGCAGGCCAAGGAGGTAGGAGCCGGCGGGAGGCCGAGGGGCGGGGCCTGCGCGGGGCGGGGCGGCGGGGCGGGGCCTGCGCGGGGCGGCGCTCACCTTCCGCCTGGCGCAGCGCGCTGGGGTTCGTCTGCACCGAGCTTAGGCACAGCGACAGTGGAACTCTCCTGCTCTCGTGTTTTGTAGCGTGGGACTTGAGAGTTCCAGTCCGGTGCTGCCGAATGGTCACTAATGAGTACAGTGTGCAGAGAGCGAGCTGTGTGTGGACAAAGTCCTGATTATCTTGTATTCGCCAAGAATCCAAGTTGGTGAGGGAACCTCATTTTTTTCAAGCGCTGCAGCTCAGAGAACACGCATGCAAATTTGGCCTACTGTCGGTGGGGGACTAGGGGAGGAACTGGGTGAGCACAGATTTCAAAGTCACAGGCCCCTGATTAATGAACTACTACTGTAGGTTTGGAGTGGCGAGTCGAAAGTTACAGTTTGATATGCTCATAAATCAAACTGACAGGCTGGCTTCTCAGACCTAGCTTGCAGTTGTCAGCAAACTGCATCAAATACAAACATAATACAAACAAAACATGTTGAAGTAGTTAAATTGATCAGCAGGTATCAGAGCGTCGTCTTCAAGCTGCCCATTATGCAAACGTCCAGGAAGCAGTTTTGACCTCCGGAGGCTTTGATTCTGTTTGGATTTGTGAATAGAGTTTCAGACAGCCATCAACGCCAGAATAGAAATTGCTCCCTTATTTCTCCGGAGGCTTTGGGCAGTCCACATGACTTGCTCCATTATGCAGTCTGTTTTCCAGTGAGCGCATCACAAGTTTCTCTTTTCCCCAAACTAAAAAGGAAAGGTCTTCCACAGCAGCTTGTCTCTGAAGTGTGACTGCCTTCTCCTACCCTCCCGAGCCCGAAGAACTCGGGTTTGTATTGTAATGCCTCACGAAATTGGAAGTTATGCTTCTCCTTATAATAAGGGCACTTATTTTATTTATTTATTTTTTTGCCTTGAACATGAGTCTGCCTTTAATATATTCCAACAAGAGTGGAGAGGGAGGGAGGGAGAGAGAGCTAACAGGCTTGTCCAACGAAGGCTAGGTCCTAGTTTACTAATAGATCACTGGAGACCACATTCCTAAACCTCTGCAGACCAGACTTATTCAGTTGGGGAAAAACAGTGTCGTTGAAGTTGGCTGTATAAAGTGTTATTCTTTTAGTCTAGATGAATTCATTATCATCTGCAATAAGCGGATTTGTTAAAAGTCTGAACCTTTGTTATAAACTTTCTCTAGACCTTGTCCCATACTCTTAATGCAAGTTCTTTGGTTCTCTGCTGCTGTGTAACATTTGAAAGAAAGGCAACTCAAAATCTAGAACTTGCTCACATCCTGCCCTTGAACTTTGACCGTGGGATGGTCATTCAAAAACTCGCTGGGGCAATGAAAGGGGTAGACAGTGAGAGGGGTGCAGAGTGAGGGGTACACAGTGAGAAGGGTGCAGACTGAGGAGTGCATGGTGAGGGGTACAGAGTGAGAGAAGTGCAAGGTGAGAGGGGTGCAAGGTGAGAGGGGTGCACAGTGGGAGGGGTACAGAGTGGGGTACAGAGGAAAAGGGGTGCAGAGTGAGGGATGGATGGTGAGAGGGGTGGACAGTGAGAGGGGTACAGAGTGAGAGGTGTGCACAGTGAGGGGTACACAGTAAGAGGGGTGCAGAGTGAGAGGGGTACATGTGGGAGGGGTACAGAGTGAGAGGGGTACACAGTGAGAGGGGTGCACAGTGGGTGGGAGGACAGTGAGAGGGATGCACAGTGAGAGGGGTGCACAGTGAGAGGGGTGCACAGTGCGTAGGGTGCACATGTCTGCATGGGAGCCTCTGTGAGGAGCATCCTCTGCTGCTGACCGGCTGGGTTTTCTGACAGCAGCAGCAACAGCAGCAGCAGCAGCAACAGCAGCAGCAGCAGCAACAGCAGCAGCAGCAGCAGCTGGCGGCCCAGCAGCTTGTCTTCCAGCAGCAGCTTCTCCAGATGCAGCAACTCCAGCAGCAGCAACATCTGCTCAGCCTTCAGCGCCAGGGCCTGATCTCCATCCCACCAGGCCAGGCGGCACTTCCGGTCCAGTCGCTGCCCCAAGGTACATACAAGACATGGTGCATACTCAGTCCTGCACCCTCTACGTTTCATGGCCTGTCTACCTTGTACCTGGAGAAATTCTGTTTTGATGACCTTCAAGTTTACCATTGAAATATTATTAACATTGGTTGCATGAGACATTTTTTTCAGACTCAGAAATTTTACTACATCCTACTTTCAAGTGTTTTGTTAGATATTAAATGTGCATTTATTAGTCATAAGGCAGAAAACAATTTATAAGGGCAACACAATTCAAGCGCTATTAAACATACAGCGAGGATCTGCAGAGAATTGGGTTAGTGGGAAGGCTAACAACACCCCATTTAACATAAATGAGCTGATCGGAGTTTTGGCAGACAACTGATCAGGAAAAGATAGAAGTTCCTAATCTTTAAATTGAAGCCCCCATATAAAAGTGAGGCTTTATGTATCCCTACAGATCATCATCCTAGTTACGCTCTGTGGGATCCTAGCATACATCCTGGGACTAGACTGATCCTACTTTCTCTAAAATAATATTGCCTATGCATGTTATAAATTATAGCTTTAAAAAGCTGTCAGCTGCGTTCTTATTTGTTTTTCTGATAAGAAAACTTTGGTTGTATATCAATAATACAATACTGTAAAATAATATAATACCATACAATACTGGAATAGTATATATTTATTATTTGACACTTAACTTTAGGGAAATAGAAAGAGTTCTAAGTGAAAAAAAGAAAAACGATGGTAAACAAAATGACTCCTTGTACGCTAAAATTCTCAATGCAGGTAAGAGTCATATTTCATCAAACTTCATAAAAGCATATTCTAATTTGCATTTGGATTTTGTTAGAACAAACTTTAATCCAAATTACCTTTATTTTGAGTTGATTACATTTGTTACAGAGGGCCTCAGATTGTAGCAGTATTTGATGTGCATGTTTCGGACTCTATAAGATACACTGAAGAAAATCAAGAACTAAACATACAAAAATTTAAATTAGGCAAATAAAATACAGTCAGTAAAGTGCACATAATCATTGTTTATGTCACGTGAAATTAAAAATATTATCGTACATGTTTTTCTCTTTATCAAATTACTGTATTCTTGGCTTATTTTACCCAGAATTCCCTTTCACTTGACTTCAGATCCTCTAATTCACCTGATTGAATCACTCCTAGGCAATCAAGAAACAAAGTTCAAATAGTGAAAGAAAAACAGGGCAATAAAACCCACTTTTCTGTGTCATTCCAAAGAGAATTGAAATAAACCATGGTGTCACCATAGCAATGAATGTTCTATTCACAAATTATTGCTCTTTAGAAAAATAACTACAATTTGAGGACAAATGAAGAAATGATGTTTAAAAAAGACAGAATTTATAAATTAATTCAATGTAAACATATTTTTTTTGGTAGAAACTGCACTAAATACTGAAGCAAAAATATTATCTCATTGATTTTTTTCAGAAAAATTTAAATGAAATCTGTATTTAGGATCTAATTATATGAGAATCTCCTCATTAGAAAAGCATGATCTACCATGATTTTGTTGGAGTAAAACCATTCAAACAAACATTTCAAGAAAGTTTAAAATAGATGTTCATAGAAACAAAATGTGACTTATTTGAAATATATTTGTTAAACTACCTTCTTCCAAAAAAACATACAAATATCTGGGGGCTGGGTGAAAAAGATGAGGGATTAAGTACAAACTGGTAGTTACAAAATAGTCACAGGGGTGTAAAGTACAACAGAGGGCACATAGTCAATAATATTGTAAAAACTATGTATGGTGCCAGGTGGGTACTAGACTAATTGGGGAGATCACTTCGTGAATTATATAAATGTCTAACCACTATGCTGTACACCTGAAACTAATATAAAATAGTATTGAGTGCTAACTGTAATTTAAAAAATTAATGAGATTGCAAAATAAATAAACACAAATGAATATCTTGCTGAACAAGAATATTTATTATAGTTATATTATGATATAACCACTCTAATAGTTTTCAGATGAAAATTTTTCTCTCATTTCTGAGCTGTCTTTTGACAGAATTATCTTTTTTTTATATTTGTACTCCCTATAAGATATATGAGACATAAAATGCACAGGATAGAGAACGTTGAGGAAAAGGAAGTAAATCTGAAAACATATCTGGTTTTAGCAGAAAATTCATATTTTAAACAAAATGGAAGAGAGTCATTATTGTGTTTTTCACTGTTTAGATGAGAAGTGTAAAATGTGCTATCATGGAGAACCATCAGTCAAATGCAGGCAGAATGTGTCGGAAAAACCAGCTACATACAGTAAAACAACATGACTTCATAATGCTGTGCTGGGATCCCAAAATTAGAGTGTGAGAACGTAAAGAAGCACTTGTTAGATAGTATAAGCCCTGAATCATTTCTGCCTTACTTACTGGTTATTTCAGATAAAAATATATATATTTTAATTATTTTAATTATCAGTTTCCCAGTTCACGTTATACCACGTTTTGGTTGGTTGATTTGCCACGAATAAAAACCTTACAAAAACCAAGTAGGATTAATACCCAGTGATAATGTTATCATTGTGTTCTTAAAAATATGCCATCTTTGAAATGTTTATTCCCATGATTTAACACAGCTTCCTCAGACTGCTTCTAAAGTTATGTTTCTCAACTGTATCAAAAATATGTATATGATAATCAGATAAATTTGATAAGAGTAGGAGGTATACAGACATTTTTCTCTATATGACAAAATGATACAATTATTTTTATCATTTTAAGGTAAATTATTTTAAATATGAAGCATTTAAAGCCATCATGAATATTAGTATAATATTGATTTTAATGTAAAATAGGCAATTAAATTACCATGTTTAAGTACGTTTATAGAGTGACTTTAGGTATACAGAAATCAAATTAAAAAGGATGGATTTGTAAATCAATCTCAAATAAAATACTGAATATAAAGCAGCTTGCTACATAGAAAGTATAGTTCATATATCCACTGGTAATTACTTAGAGACACATTTTCATGACCGAAACCATTGTCTACAGTTTAGAAATTAGGAAATTATTGTGCATGTACTTTTAACTTTGATGTGTTTTTGACATAAGATAGAAGTCAGTGTATCCCAATATATAATATATTTACAGGTTTACTATGACTGTAGGGACTAACATATATGTGGTAAAATCTATAGTTCATTCCAACTTTTTGCATATTTTTGAATTTAGGAAAATTATTTAAAATAGGACATTTCCATTACCAGTTTGAAAGACCAAACAGGGAATTATATATCGAGCCAGCACTATTTTGAACTAGCACTTTGTGGAACTAGAAGAGCTTGGAATCAGAGAACTGATGAATAATAAAGAAAATGAAATCTTTAAAAATAAAATCTAATAATGTCCTTTACGATGAGTTAGGAATGTGCTGAAGTTCGTTGACATCAGTATTTAGCCAAATCAGTTACTTGGCTTTGACTTGATTCTCTGCTTATGAAAATCTCAGTAGCCAAACGCCTACTTCAACACCATGTCTGACATACTTGAATGTTTGCTTAATCTGTGATCATGTGCTTCCATAGATCACCCCTGTATTATCAGGGTAACAGCACCAGCAGTATGAACAATACATGTCATGGAGAATTATTGTTGCCAGCTTAGTACTCAGTATGTCCTCAGTTTGTAACATGGGGGGAACATTTTCTTTGGGGTTTTGCCTGCTGAAACACCATCAGTGAGCAGAAGTAAAAATGTACATTTATTATTGCATGAATAAAACTTTGCAAAGTTACCTGTGAATGCTGTTAATTTTATGTATTAAAACTAACATAAATAAATAAATACATAGGGAAATATTAAAAGTGTGTTGAGTTAGTTTCTGATAAAATATAAAAAATATAAAAAGAGAGATTAAATTATATCATCTAATTGTTACAGAATTGTTTAGTGTGTTAGCATGCGTACATTAAAATATATTTAATTCCATTTAGGCCATAAGACTTGAAATTCAAGTTCTGTTTGTCAATTCGTTATATCTTGAGGGAAGACTAAAAAGCGGAATGTCAACTTTGCCACATTAAAATTTTGTGATGAGGAATACTGAGAGATTATTGTTTTGTAGTAGAATATCAAACTTTCAAAATTCAGCCTAGAAAAATCTTAATATTAAAATCATAGTAGGAATTTCTTTTATATCAAATGTATTCCTGTTTCCCAGAAGTTTCTTCTTTGGTAGTGATATCTGCTTGTCTCAGTTTCAGCCAAACAGCAATTTTCATTCCCCGTAATTCAGCATTTGGACAAAATGTATATTCGGTGCACCTCTCATTAAACATACATTTTAAAGATGGGCATTGTACCTATAGGTTATAGTAGGCCCCGGGTCATATATAAATCAATAATATGTTAGGTTTGGCACATTATATATGAACACATAGATCTCTGAAGGATAGCCCAGAAACTGGAATAATGGTTACCTCTGGAGTGGAGAACTGGGCACCCAAAGTCAGGGCTGGTAGGGAAATTTAATTTTGCAATGTATACCCTCCTCTGTGATTTAATTATTTTGGCCATGTGTATATACTAGTTTTTCAAAATATAAAACCTAATACAAAAAGTAAAAATTACATGCTAATATTTCAATAATTCAAATTACTGAATATCAAATTGGTTCAATAAAATATATGGATGCTATAAATACTTCTACCAAAATTTGCTTTTAGTACTTTTAACTGTAAGCAACCCTAGAAAATAAGCAGAGTATTAGTAAAGAAGTTAATTAAAAATTCACAGTATACTTACCTTATATCATAATGTATAAAATGTTTTTATTTAATATTAAAAACTAATTATTGGACATAGAAAATGAAAGGGCATTGAAAGAACTTTTTTAGTTTTGAGTGTGACAGAGCTGCTAATGTAATTTTTACCAATAATTAAAACCATTGAAATTTTTAAACCTATGTGCCCCGAGGATATGTAATCTAGATATGAATTATCAAATTTTAATTAATTCTTAGCACAGTGTATGGCACCCAGTAGTTACTGCACAAACTGACTACAAGATTAAATAATTATTTAATTGCTTTATCTATGGTATTATATGCAATTTGGTTAGGAATTCATCTTTTCATTTATTCAACTCCTGGAAAAACTAACCTTTTAATGCTGTTTTGCAGTACTGGCAGTGAAGAACAAGCCCGAGTCATCATCCAAAAGTAAAATAGGGTTTCTCAATTTTGTGTGGTCATGGAATTTTTTAATTAGATCATTATGAAACTTTTTAGCACTAGTATGTATATATCCTTAAAATATATGATTAGGAGAATTGCATAATCTTCACTTAAGGCTTTAAGTTGACTGTTACTCCATGGTGGTCTAGTGCACTGATTTCCAGATTATGCTGGCCAGCACACTAGTGTTCTGGTCAGCTAAACAGATCTTTTAAGTAACACACATTAAGCTTTCACTCACTGCAGGCACTCCCCAGGTACTGGGGAGAAAACAGTGAAGAAAACAGACAAAAATCTCTGCCAACACAAAGCTTACATGTTAGTGTAGAAGACAGACATTAAATAGAGTAAAATATAAAGTGATAAGCACTAAGTAGAAAACTTCTAATGTAAGGATAGGAAGAAATAAAACACCGGTAAGACATGGGAGGAGTTGAACTTGTAGACGGTGGCCAGGGAAGCGGATGTGTGAATGATGACCTGAAAATGGGAGGGGCCTCTGCTGTGTATGACCTCTAGGGCAAGTTACTCGACTTCTCTGTGCCTCAGTGTCCTCATCTCTAAACGGGGACAATAACAACAGCAGCAGCAATCATGTGTTGGGGTGTTAGATTAGTTATCATATGTGAAGCCCTCAGAAAAGTGACTGGCATGTCAGAAGCACTATGTATCTGTTGAATAAAAAAGAGACAAGAAACGTAGTAGAGAAGTGAGTTGGGGCCATGGGGGGCTGTATAAATAGGAGCTTCGTTTGAACTTGGAAGCTTTGAGAAATCTGTCAAGGTTATAAATAGGCAGCCTACAATCCAAGGGAGGGGTCTGGGCTGGCGATCACTTAATGGGTCCTAGGCCTGTGTCTAGTATTTAAGACTAAAATGAATTAGTGTAATTGCTGAAAGGGTTCGTTGTTATTTTTTCCCCTCAAATATATTTGTAAAACACTGAGTTATAAAAAGAGACTCGTTTTCTTTGTTCCTAGACATCTCGGAACCGTTCTACATGCTAACGTGAGTCAGAAGGGTCCCAGGCAGAGACCACAGACTGCCTAGATCTGGTAGACTGACAGTGTTTAGAAGTGTACCATTCCATAGAACACAGTGCAGGCGATACTGAACTTGTTATATTACTGCTGGAAAAATAAGTTAATTCTTGCAAATCACCATTACTTCCAAACTCACACAACGTGCAAAACTGTACAAAATTGATAGGCTAGTTGTTTCATATTCATAGTTTTGCATCCATAGAAAAGAGCTAAGCAAATTGTAGATGTGAAAACATTGTCTCTTGAGTAATGTGATAGTTGACTTTTAACAATTTCCCCCCAAATTATCTACATATTGGAATCATCATGGAGCATCATCTGTAAAATATAATGATTTCTAACTTTAGGTGAGGTTAATTGAGATTGTGAATGGAAAGCACCAGGATAGATGCTCAATAAATGACAGCAATTATAGTTACAGATGCAGTTCCCCTGCATATCTTTATTCAGTCATTTTCATATTTTCAATACAATATTTTAACATAAAGGTATTCAAGTCAGACTGCCTGGATTTAAATCACAGCTTTATTGCATATAAGATTTGTGACCTTGGATACTTTTTTGAATAATAAAAATATCAGCTCCATTGGATTATAATGAGGATTAAAGAGCACAAGATGTATGAAGACTATATGAAAACACAGTATTGGCACATATAAATACTATTTTATAAGTCAAATACTGTAAACAATAGTCTCTCAATTCCTTGTTTGAAAGTTATAGTTAAAAGCTAAAGGATTGTGTCTAGCTTTTTTATTTTCATTCTTCATAAATCAGGTAAATTTGCATAATCTGAAGCAGGGAGTTTTTTTAAATAAGTAGTGGATTTATTCTATCAGTCATAAAATGAAGAAGTTTAGATATTATCTGCTTAATTGATCCATGTAGTTAAGCATATTGGGTTTTTCAGGACCTCAAAAGAAAATCTAATTGTTTCATTTCCCTCTCTGAGAAATACCAAAATAACCAGATAGTTGTCAAATCAAGTTTTGTTTTGAGTTGAATGTTTACTATAGTTCCCTGACATTTTTGTTGCTTTCCTTACTTCTTTTTTTCTTTTCATTTGTCTTGATATGTCTTATTTCCAAATCTATTTCTCTTTCACTTCCTCACTGATGAAACTTAATACTAGCAGTAAGTAAAATCTACTGTTGAAAGTTGAATGGTTTAATTTTCAGATGAAACTTGCTGGATTTTTCTATTAATCCTTGATATTTTACTGAACACTATTATTCCTAGTATTATTTCCAAATTGGTACTTTTTAGCAAATAAATGATTTTCAAGAGAAAGGCAATGGTGCTGATGGTATAAAGTGGCTTATTGTATATTAATTATGCTGGTAATATCACTTTTATTACTGGCCTCAATCCAGTACTAACTCTAATCTCATTACATGAACTTTGCCTTGTTATATTAGTGGGGCTTTCTTTCATTTTATAGCTGGCTTAAGTCCTGCTGAGATTCAGCAGTTGTGGAAAGAAGTGACCGGAGTTCACAGCATGGAAGACAATGGCATCAAACATGGAGGGCTGGACCTCACGACCAACAACTCCTCCTCGACTACCTCCTCCACCACTTCCAAAGCGTCACCGCCGATACCCCATCATTCCATAGTGAATGGACAGTCTGCAGTTCTCAGTGCAAGGCGAGACAGGTAAATCTCCTGAGATTTACTCTATATTGATCTATCACAAAATTTTACCTTCACCATTGATAAAAGTCAAAATTAAAATTTCCACTTCACAGGCAAAATGTGTAAAACAGCGAATTAAATGGAAACCTTTAGATTATTTATTGTATAAATTATTTTTTCATTACAAAAAGCAGTTCAAATACTAGCAGTTTGATGGGTACAGTGGGAATTTGCCTGAAGAAAGTTATTTTTTCATAGGTGTATGTGGACTTATTGTATCAATATATTTTATGACTAAGATGTTGTGATTAACCTGAATGCTATGAGAACATTTTACCATTTTTTTACTTAGCCAGTTTCAAATAAAGATGCATATATATTCCCCTTAATATATGTTTCACACATGTGTTTAGAAATTAGAGAATATATATGATGGAATATATAAATATGATGGAATTTATAAATTTAAATTAATAAAAATATTTATTTCTAAAAAATTTATGGTGGTAACTTTTTGAATAAATTTGCCTCAAAAATCCATAAATAAAAAAGTATTTGATTTCAGTTACCAACACTGAGTTCATAATGTTAGATAGTTTTTCAACTCACTGTTTTATTTTAGTTGCATGAAGACTGCCTTTGTAAGAGGAGCACCCATGTACTTTTGTCCATTTAATCCCATTTATTCAGACACATGGTTATCTAATCAAGTCCTTTAAAGTAATTTACGTAAGATATATAAACTAAAATACTGCTCAACATGAAAAATATGTTTTTAAAGGCTGAAACCATAGTGTAGGATTTCTTAACAAAGTGCCTGAGGCTCATATGATACATATCTCTAAACTTCAAATTTAAGTGTAGTAGAATGATAATATTTTGGTATATAATATGAATATCAGCCTAGCTGCAACTAATTCTTTCTCATAAACAAGTTTTTTTCAAAGATATTTAATTACAACACAGTTTAAAATAGAATGTTACAATTTGGTGATGTTTCCAGTTTTCATTTGAGTACCATGAAAATTTTTTCTTATTAGTTTGCATTATTATAAAATGGTACGCCTCTGAATGCTTTCACACTGTTGTTTTAATTGAAATTAATTTGATGATTATATATTTCAGAAGTTGGTTAATTTCTCTAGGATCTTTCTCTCTGATATAATACTCACTTATCAAAAGTCTGTAATAATTATAGAAGGATATAGCTAATGAACACTGTTCCAAAGTAGTATTTTTTAAATGAATATATATAGTTACTAATATATATAGTTCACATATGTATATATATATATATATTAAACAATTTAAATGATCCTGAAGGTCCATGTCTTCTTTTAAAGAGAGCATTTCAAAAATCTTATTACTCTCTTAGAAATAGTTTTCTTTTTTTCACTTGACCACATAAGAATATATATTTTTTATTTAGAGGTGAATGTTACATTAAGGTCATATGGCAGGATTAGCATATGATATTATACAGTCCTCTTAGTTTTCATCCTTTATTAACAGTCATCTTTGGCTCTATTTCTCCTCTAATTGGAACATCATCTAGCCTTGGCAGTTGAACTATTCAATAGAACGATTAAATTTTTCTGACTGCTCTGAGCTGAATTGACCTGTTTTGACCTGTTTGTCACTGATCGTAACCTGACAGGCGCTTGCAGCCTGCAACGATTATGGCTTTTTGAGATGAATCTGATGCCATGTTCTTTTGCTACAGCTCGTCACACGAGGAGCCTGGGGCCTCCCACACTCTCTATGGCCATGGAGTTTGCAAATGGCCAGGCTGTGAAAGCATTTGTGAAGATTTTGGACAGTTTTTAAAGTAGGTTTTTAACTTCTTTTTAGGGGAGGGAGTGGAATATATTGGAGTTTTAGGCACGTTGTTGTAAATAAACCAAAGGAAGCTAAAGGAGGAAAGTAAAGGTCCATAGTGAGGCCCACTCTAAATTTTCTGTGTGCTCCACCCAGTGTGTCAGCAAGGTCAGGCTAAGGAGGTCAACTCTTCTTTACCTTTTCGTGAGAATGTGTACACATCATTCAATACAGGTTTTTGAATGTTTGAAAAATATTAGCCTACTGTAAGAGAGTCATTAAAAATTGGGAGATATGTTTGCAAGGTTCACTTAAATTTCAAGTTTTCAATAAAAATTTGAAGTAAAATCATGTGAAGAGTCATAATATATATATATATATATATATATATATATATATATATATGAAACAGACATATCTTATATGTTTACTTTTTTAAATTGCAGACTTTATATTCCATATTTTAAATAATGCTATTTAAAAATGGATGTTTAACAAGAATAGACAAATGAAGGTTGATAGAAGCTAAAGTTTTAAGATAACTATATTTCATCCATGTTGATACTTGGTGCCCTTGGAATCCTAAGGAAACATACATGGCTGTATGTTTGCATGATAGATTATATGGCTTCTCTATCTTAAAATCAAAACTTGGTGTATCCTTAATTTCTTCACAGAATGACATTTTTTTTTTTTTATTCTTAAGAGGTTCTTTTTCAAATGAGAATATGTGTCTTTCGTGAAACATTTTCCGTGCTCAATTCCAGTGTACAAGAGATATAAACACAGAGCTACAGATAGGTTTATGGAGATAAGTAACTTCACAGGCTGAGGCTCTTATGTTGTCATGGAGCAGCTAACAGGGTGAATGAACTCTTTCATGCTTCATCAACAATTAAGTTAATTAGCTCATTTGAAATTGCACTGCTTTGTTGCCAGGATGTTGGCAGAAACATCAAAAAGGTGTGTTTACAAATGGGAGACTACAGGGTATAGAGCAAAAGCACCTTCACAACAAGGCACGAGTACTTGGCATCATAATAACTTCATCACTGAATTAACAGTAAGACTTCCACAAGGATTTTTTTTAACCTTTTCTTGTTCCCGACCAATTAAAATAAAATTCACTTTCTATATTACTAAGGTTTTTTTAAACATCCTGAAATGAAACTGTGTACTCCTATTATACCAAAACAGTTGTAAACTACCATTTTGTTGGGTATGAAACTTATTCAACTGTTCTAAGCAGAGAGAGCATTTAAAATGTTAGGTAACTTTTCTAAAGTTTTCCTCTCGAGGAAAAATAGCATTTGTTAAAACAAAGACAGAATATATGGATATTAATTCTTTGAACCCCTAATTTCATATTTCGTCATTTGGATATGTTAGTCCTCATCAATCTGTTACATTATTCCTTATCATTAAGATTATTGAGAGTACCATTGCTACTCTTCCTTCAGTATGGTAACTTCAGCCATAGAACTAACCCAATCATTATATATTTTATTGCCTCAAGTTGCTCTTTCTGACAAAATTCAAAATAAATCTTTAAGAAAAATGTACACAGCTTTCCTTCAATGTGATTTCCTTTATAGCACCTACAAAGGGGCACCTCAAATACTTAGGCACCTCAAATACTTAGGTGTACTTTCATTAGTAACAAGCAGATAGATGAACAGGAACCTTCATTTACCCTCCATGGTTCTTTTTCATAATCATGCTAGTATTTTTTTAAAACTCAAAAATTACACTTAAAAAATAATTTCCTTTCAATTAAATATCAACTTTGGTTCAAAAGACTGACCATTTTTCCAACCCATTAACTTTATAGGGATGACAGAACAAATGACAGTAGATTTTTAGGCCTTTCTTTTTGTCCATTTTTGTTATGCTATGCTTTAGATTTCCTGATTCAAAGTCCTGTGATAATTTCTGTCAATAGAGTTAATACTGGTATACTGTACTGAAACGAAATATTAAGCAGACATATTTCCATACTGGTATTGTCTTTTTTCTTACAATGTGTGGGAAATTTGAAGACGAAAAGTAATAATTTTATTAAATTAATTTCAGTTATTCAGAAAAAAGTTTACTTAGTGACTGTGTGAAAAGTGAAATGAAGAAGGCATCACCACTAATATACATTTTCTGAGAAAGAAGATTTTCATTTTCTTTTGTACTTGTGGAGAGAATGGAGAGTCTTGGAACAAAAATGTTAAACAAGTCAAAAAGCTGTGAAAAAAATTTTTTAGCTCTCAGTTTTCTTGTTTATCTATTCACCAGAAATTTTATAGTATATTATAAAAGTTGTTTTGAGAAAATACTGTTGTGGCGTTTCTATTCCTAAAATTCACTAGAAATTAATTGTATAGCTTGAGCTTTACTTTGGTATCAGACAACCTATCCATTGGTTTGAAATAAAAGTAAACTACTATTATTACTATTTAGCCTGCAAATATTAAACAACAAAGGATGTATAAAATATATTGAGGGCCAAATTCCATTTATCACATTACATTCCCAAATTGGTAGAATTGCTCTCTATTTTTGCCCAGCACCAAATGAAAAGCCACCAGAAGACAGTTGTTTACATATAACACACATATTCTTAGTCATATACGTATGTATGTGTGTGTATATATATATATATATATATATATATATATATATATATATATATGTATACTTTAATATTCAATTAAAGTACGATTTTCTATTGACTAAAAAAACCTAAGGCTAAGTTAGAAACTGTTACTGGTAACAGCCAAGATGAAAGCAGAAAAATAAAAGATGAAGAAGAAAGTTCAGGCTAAAAAGGTGCTTAGGAAAATTTTTGAATTTTACTGTAAAGTAGGTGCTGACAGAAGCTAAACATTTTTCTGACCACTAATTGAAGGTCTCACTAGATCACTAAAACCTAAATCCTATTTCTTCATTACTGTCTTATAAATGTCAAAGTATAATAACATCTGACAAAACTTTAGTGCAGTTTGGCTGCAAAATTAATTATCATTCCACTGGACCTAAATCGGCTTCCATGTAGATGGCCTGACTTGCGGAGCTTAAACTCAAAAAGTTTACAATATAACTTTCCCGTTATCAGACGAGTGTTCTTGATGCCAGCAAACAAAACATGGTCTGAGATGCAGACAGACGCACTCTCTTTGAAGAACAAGAACGGTAGAATGATTAGTATCCATAAAAGTATCGGTCTAGAGTAATTAGTTGCTGATAAAGGCATTAGGTTTGTTTACCAAGGCTACGTTTTTTAAGGCTTGACACTGTATAAAGAGCAACAGAAAAGGTGGTGGAAACAGTTTATTCAATGGAAATTTGTTGTCTATTTTCTTGCTGCTGACAACTCTAAAAATTATGTTTTTACTTACTGTGTATTGTCTGTTTCTTTGTCTTTGACTAGTCAGCATGGCTACAAAATTATGACCTCAAGAAGGCATTCTCTGAACTTGTCAGAATATTGTTTCTTTTGGTGACAGTGCCCCCATCTCTCAAAACTAAGGCATCTCACATAATCAGCTAAATGAATAGTGACAGCTAACATTTTGTATTTAAACTCCTGTCAGTGTTTAAACATAAAAAGCTTGATGCAAAATAAATCAAACACCAGTGATATGCAAGTGAAACATTTTGTTAAAACGATCTCAGACATAGTTGGATTTAAATCTGATCCCCTTTTAGCTTATAAAATGCTATATACTTTAAATGAATTTGAGAAATCTAGAGGTTAAAATTGAGTTGCTAATCTGGGGTAGATATAATTGAAGTTACAACTTGCATTCATAACCTTAAAAGCTTCGTTAAAGACAATTGTGCATTAAATAAATTGGAAGGATCCTTTCCTACTTTTTGTCTTTCTGAAACGCTTTCTTAATTGTTTTTAGAAAGAATTTGATTGCCTATTTACGTTTTTCTCTAGTCCACACTACCTACCTAGCACACAGATTCAATGCAGTTTTGAAAGAACATCAGTCGACCACATCATTTATTCCATTTTGAAAACAAAAATCAATATACCTATAAAGTGACCCATAAATTAGAACTGGCTCACACAATGTTTGCTCAGTGCTGCCTTTCTGAAGGCACCCTTTGCATTTTTTCTTCACCTCTCTGTTTGAACTGCAGTCTCGGTAAGAGGCTCATTAGGGGACATTAGGGACTCAAGCTAACCAGAATTCCAGAGCTTGCTTTGCTCTTATTAATGCATAGTAGAGTAGAATGCATTTAAATATTTCATAGACATTCAGTAATTTGTGTGTAATCGCCTTGTTAGCAGAACAGTGGAAGGAGAACAGGCCTGTGAAATGGTGTTAGTGATTGCATGGGTAATTTACAGACCTTTGCCATCAGAAAGAGTATTATTGTTGGCTAGTACGAAGCTGTGAAATAGAACTACCAATAAGTAAAAAAAAAGAAACTTAATAAAGGTTTTGTAACAAGCATCTTCAGGGATAACAACCCTACTTGGGCCTTTTGAAACAGCTATAATTTATGACATAGGCAATATATCAAATGCATAAGATAGTATTATGGAGCATTCATATGAAAAGGGTATTTGCAACATTAGTTCCAACTTCCTGCAAGGGACATGATTAAATGATTAATGAAATGTCCCTTTGCATATGCATTTTGAAACAGCAATTAGGCACTGACTGAGAAAACCCACCAATCCTCTCATTTTTCAGTATTATTTCATTCTTGTTTTATAAATCATAGAGAATTTTTGAACAGCAATATGTAGTACCTGAGATAGTTATAAAAACATAAAAGAGAATAATTTGGGCACAAAATAGTCATAAATACATAAATTCATAATTTAATGTTAATATTCAGCCTATTTATTTAGTCTTATTGCATTGTATTTATATCCGACACTATTTCTGTACTTTGATTGGCATCATTAAGTAGGGGGAATGAATAGGCACTATTATTTTACATATCACTGGTAAACAATAGTGAGGAAAGGAGAAGGGAGATGTGGCAGAGGTATGTATGTGTTTTTCAAGTTCTCAGTAATCCACTGGAGGCTGTTCTATAAATGATCATTGAAGGGCTGCAAGCTAGCCTATAATTACAGGAAAGAAAGTGGCAGCTCTGGCATTTCATAACTATGTGTCCTCGAAAAGTGCTTTGTGAGTTTGTCACCAATGATAATTTAGATAGAGGCTCATTACTGAACATCACAACACTTTAAAAACCTTTCGCCTTCATACAGGAGAATAAAGGACTATTTTAATGGCAAGGTTCTTTTGTGTTCCACTGAAAAATTCAATCAAGACAAAACCTCATTGACTATTATTGTAGTCTACAGTCTCTATTCTAATAAAAGCTGCATAGATAAATTGAATAGGTCTCTAAGACCCAAATGTATAATGCAAACATTTTGTACTTTTTTTGATTCTTTAAATGTAGGACAATGATTATCACTAAGCAGTAAACAAGTATAAAAAACCTTTTTTAAAAGTGATTTCATGCAAAAATAAACAAGTTATACTGAATATATTTTCTTGCGAAGCTGTGTATTCTACTTATCTTGCTCCATCTACACCCTCATCTTTGTGTATAGCTGAAGCATTGTAGCTAAAGCATTTTTAAAAATATTCATCGTTTAGACTGATTGTGGAATAAATATATGCGTGTTCCCCAAGAGTCCATGGTGGAAAAAACCTTAAGAAAATACAACTATATTAAACTTTAAGAATACAACTACCATTATAGTACTGATAGAAAATTGTCTCATTGCTCATTACAATTTGGGGGGGAAAATCCTGAAAAACAATTTTAAATGTCCCATTAATTAGGAATCAGTGACACTTTACGTCATAAGCTAACTTCTGGTTTACTCTAACATTTCATGCCTCCTTTCTAGAAAATGTGATGAATTTTAGTTCTCATTCCAGTTCGATTCCTAGCAGAACTGAACCAACGGCATGAGCATAGGGCAGGCAGGACAGTGGAAGTGCGTCTCCTGCACTTTAACCTCACACCTCAAATCTGATCCACCTTGCTCCTTTAGTCCACAGTTTCCTTTCAGCCAGGAATGACAACTGTGCCAAGATGCGTGGAGGTTTTGTTGTTATGATCAGTGAGGAGGTATTACAACGGACTGACATAATTTTTCCCAGGCAGGGGCAGACGGAACAAAGGTTTCTGATTGCTGACCCTAGATCTACTAACAAATAAAACTACTTATTTAAAAATTAGCTCTTTCTCAGAGACATCATTTTAGTTCTTCTTCACATGTGTTACATTTATGTCTGTTTATATAGTTTTCTCTGCTTCACCATTAATTTTAAGAAATATAGGTAAATAATTTGAATGGTCACAAAAACATATTTGTTGAGTTCTGTATACTTAAGGCTATACTAAACCTTTTAGGCTATTATATCATTCTAAATGATACTTGGGCCCAAAAGGATAAATACGTAAATTTTTTATTTAATTTTATGAATATTCTGTTCAATATTTCACTTATATACATTGATAAGAACATCTCTTAGATTGCTGCCTTAGTTTGCCCATTGGTGAAATAGACACACCAAAGGATATTGAATTATTTTATTATTTTTTTAATTTTAGGAGGCAGCAAATAAATTATAAATTACAAAGCACAAATTATTGGATATTTTCATGTTCATTGGAGATGCTGCTGTACTAAATTACTTTTGGTGTATTACCATATCACTCATTAAAGAGATCTTTTTAAACACTATGTAATAATAACAAATAATAATAATCGACTAATACATAATGGAGATCAGAGTATGATAATCAGAATGTCTAACCGTTCACCACTTTTATATAAGATTAGGATAGGTGTCTCCCAAATAGGACACTAGATGTGCATGTCAATCTTTTGCTTCTGAGGATCAGGATGTTTAATGTACTTTATTTATTAGTAACAGCAAGTGATCATTCTTCATAAGCATTGATGTCTCCATGGGATGACAATTTGCCACCTTTACATAACTCACAGCATATCCTAGTGAAATAGGAGATCGCTCACTAAATAACATCATAGGAACCACAAACTGTTTTAACAGAAATGAAATAGAGAATTGCCTTTGTTCTCTTTAGAATTACTTTTGGTTCATATATTTATAAGGTGCCCTTTAAAAAATGACATGAGAATATGAAATACATCTACTGATTTCTATTATTCTATAAATGGTTTGGGGAAAATATTTTTTTTTTGGTAATAACTGGGAAGCTTAGAGACAATGACATTTCCTGCGATCAGAAGGGTCTCTTTGCACTACATAAATAATCTTACTAAACACGTAAGCATATTTAACTTTTTGCTGTACAGTTTCAAGGTGTTCCTTTTTCCCACTGTGAAGGCAAACGTGGCTTCAGGGTGGCGCCTTGAAGGGGAGCGCGCACCACTGCGACAGACATTGAGTAACGCTCTGTTTTGTGTTTGTTCAGGCACCTTAACAACGAGCATGCGCTGGATGACCGAAGCACTGCCCAGTGCCGCGTGCAAATGCAGGTGGTGCAACAGTTAGAAATACAGGTTTGTCACATGCTCACCTAACGGACTCCTTTCTCAGGTTCTGGTGGGTCAACCTGGGGACCGGACGGGTCCTGGGTCTTTTAACACCATCCCTAATAGAAAGACATGGAATTTTAGATTGTTTGTAATGCCAGCAATCATTGATAAGTAGGAGTGGATTATTGTAGTTTAATGTACTTATCACATAGACTTATATAACCTTTAGACTACATCATATGCATTTGGATATCCCAAAAGAGTCAAATCTGACATTACCCTAATAGAGGTTACACCAGACCCCCCAACTGGATATGATTTTTATCGCAAAGACAGTTTCTACATGAGCTAATTTTGATTTTTTTCCCATTAGATTGCATAGTATAGCAATAAGTCTTTACAGCAGCATGCCTGTAATATAATACCCTGAGAAATCCATTTTTTTCTTTTCTACCTCTGGTGTATTTTTAATTAAAGAACTTAAAAAAAATTTTAAGACTTGTCTTTACTGGAGTAATGGCCAATCATTTATAATATCACAGACTGTAGTACATGTATCAAATGCTGCTAATTTTAAGTTAAAAAACATTTCAGTTAATATTGAAACAGAATTTGGCCAAAAATAAATAGCACTCATAAAACTGATCAGAAAACAATTATGTCACCATACATATCATTGGTATAACATTCTTTTTATGTTCTTATTAAACCTTTAAGGCTTTCTATAATATTTCATCTTAAAGGTTATTTTTTTTCTCAATCAAACCAATACTTTGTTTCATTTAAACATATTTATTTTTCTTCACACTTTACTACATCTTGAATTGTTTTAAATCTATCAAGTTGTAGCTTTTTACCAGAGAGCTGCTAAAAATATTTTATTTTGACTTGTAAAATAAAAAGCGTCATTACTGAAGTGTTTAAAAAGCTTTTTGTAAACCTGTTTACCATGTGTAAAAGGTAGAGTCAAACATAAGAATCCAGCTGATGGTGATACAGTCTGCAGTGTGACCAATTATGCCTTAGTTTTGTGTGTGCTGTGTCTGACTGATGGAACAGTAAGGTCCGTCTCTTGTAATGAGACCCAGTGCAAGTGTAGATGCCGAGTCTGTGGCAGAGTTCAGCGTTTCACACTGCCTGGTCTCTGTCACTCTATTGAATTAGATTGATGATGGCAGATTGCAGGGGGCACTAACTGGACCTCAGTGGGGATGCATGAAGTGTGTAGACAGTCCTGGCAGGCACTCTGCTTAGAGAACCCTTCACCCCTTCACAGCTGCTGGCACTCGTCCATGGCTAACAGTGTCCACAGGACTTTAAAGAGATACCATGGGCCTTCTAATTTATGGTTTCAGTAACTTGTTACTGTCGAGGCAACTGTGACCTCAATTCTCTTATTGACAAAAAGATGAAGTGTTATTTGTTTTGTCTGACCTTTTAACATAAGGAAAGCTATAAAAGTTTTCCCCTCCCTCCATCGCTAAAGTTGCATTTCCTCCCAGATGTTCCTACTGACACAGACTTTTATATGCAGGAATCATTACTCTGAGACAAGTTCAATGATAAGATGTATCACTGCAATAAAATGGCTGTATCAGTCATTTCGAAAATGCTTCTGATCTCACGCTTTCTTAACAGCTTTCTAAAGAACGTGAACGTCTTCAAGCAATGATGACCCACTTGCACATGCGACCCTCAGAGCCCAAACCGTCCCCCAAACCCGTAAGTGCAGATTGCTTTATAAACAGCAAATAGCTCTCCCCACATAACAGACTACGAAAATGAACAATTTAGTGACAGTTAGAAAACAATGAGTGTGATGAAAAATATGGCAATAAAATGAAAGGAAAATGCAATCGCTTGTCAAATTGTATGTTTCTTTTAGAGTAATGCTATCTTTTACAAAATCTATCCAATCTACACCATGGGTGACACTAAACAAACTATACCTATCAGTGCACAAATCACCGCCTTGAGGCTGAAGCCAGAGAGAATCTTTCGGTGATAGGTTTGCAGATACTTAAAGGAAACCCACTTTGAGCAACCTGAAAAGCAGTAACAGTACAAATCCCAATCAGAAAGGTATGTGGTTTGCCAAAAAGGCCTCAGATTGATCATAAGATACATATAAATAGATTTTTTAATCTAATATTTTGTCAAAAATGTCATAGTATTTTTAGTCAATTTTTTCCTGCTCTTTTGGTTGTTATTTCAGTAAAGGTGTATTTCACATATTGATATATTTTACCAGATAGTACAGATAGTGTTAATTTAGAGAGCTTATGGCAAAGGAAAATGGGTGATTATAGAAAATAGTAAGTGCAGTATCCCTCAAAAACATATGAGATTGAAGCACAACCTGATAATAAATACACTCAGACACACAGACTGTTGAAAATATACTTTGTCTCACTCAGCTAACGTTTACGCAGAAACTTAGATAATCACCCGGTGACTAATCTAATGAAAGTTTGTGGGGATACTTTTTAGAAAGTCCCCTGTGTAGCCTGATGATCAGTGAATGCCAGTTGTGCCTCTCCTGCCATTTCTTTAAGGAAAACAAACAGAATCATTGGGTTTTGTTGCAGAGGAGGAGATAAAGACAGACCACATTGTCTGAGTTTTCTCCTAGTGTCTCTGATATCACTCATCGGTTAATATTATTTAAAATTTACATTTTTGCATAAAGAATATATTTAAACACTGCTAACATACTGCCTCCGAGATATTAGGGTTTTCCCTTTGTGCTACATTTAAGTGTAGGATACTATAAATACATTTTTAATGGGAAGAAAAATGTATCTATCTTCTTGAATCTGACATGTTACTTTTAAAACTCTAGAATGTCTAAGATTTAATTAAAAAAATAAACTTTTGAGACTATTTTTGATCATGTGTTTATGACTTTTATCAATAAGATTTTTTCTCTCACTGCTTCTATAGAATAATGTAGATAATCACAAGCCAGAATAATTGTCTCATAAATCCATCAGGAATCTGCAGCTTGTTCTTTTCCAATTAATTATTCAATCAGTAAATTTTTTAAAACTCCAGCAGCATGGTTACATCTACACTAATAAAGAATTTTCAGCCTATAATCCAAAACAGAACCTGAATGAATAATGTAATTGAAGTATTACATTACATAAACCACACATGAAAGAATTGCTAATTGCGTTTGATGGTGGGCAATTAATACAGAATCTTAGATGAGCGATTTAAAATGAAACCACAGTTTAAAGTTCCCTTTGGAACCGGCGTTATCTGAAGTGGGGAACTGCACTCCTGGCCTCAAACTGGTTTGAAAGAAGAGTGGTCAATTCTCACACCCCTCAAAAAACCCTAAAATTTATACACTGTGCAAAAGGAGCTTCAAAATTGATATGATAGTAGAGATTTATGGTCTCATGTGCAGTGGCTCAGTGGAGACGGCCCACACATTTGATAAATATTAATAGCATGAATTTATTACCAGGGAGAAATGGGCTCTGTTGGTTCATCACTGCACCCTTAACAGCTATCAGTACATGAACACAAGCTGCAACCGCACTGTCTATTATATGACCCCATTTACTCTCTGAATGGTACTTCATTAAACGGTACCTTTTGGCCATGCTATGGATGGATGAAAATCAAAGTTATCGAGGCTGCGAGTCCTGAATAATGAGTTTCACCCAACCTTGACTATATTCAGATGAGCCGATGTGGCTAAGTGTTCATCTGGCTTTTACATGCTTCCCTTTAGTTAATAATAAATTCTATTTTACCCGTTTGTGATTGCACACCCACAAATACGGGATGTTTATTATTGCAGGCTAGCGGAATAAGTTACCGTAACATTGTAAACATGGGTAGTTTGTGTAGAGAAAGATGTGTATCTCCTGTTTTGAAAACTTTTTCCGTGTTCACCATACATTCAGTGTCCTGTCAAGTAGTCAGGACAGATCTTTCATTGATTTGCAATGTTGGCCTTTTTTTGGCTTCTGAATGTGCCATTTAATTCTGGTTTACAATTTCAGAAAGTGAATTTCTAACCAGTCGGCTGAGTGGTTTTGTGTGTATGTGTGTCTGTGTGTGTGTGTGTGTGTGTGTGTAAGTATGGGGAAGTGATTTGTCTTTTCTTTTTATAATTTTAACATACAGCTATGCAATGCTGATGATGTGGTCTAAATATGATGTTACTGGTTATCCATCCTGCTGTTGATCTTTTTAAAAAATCATCTGCAGCATCGCACACACAGATGCACGTGCGTCTTCCTGCATTTCTCAGGCTGTGCAGAGGTGCTTCTGTGCATCCTGGGCAAGCTTACACCAATGGCTTTGTAAACGTATTAAATACAGCATTTAGTAGCATTATCTCGGCTTTTATTTATGTACGTAACAAAGAATTCCCAGCCCTGGCTGCTGGCTTAGAGTGCGAACAGAGTAACAGTTTGTGGTTTATTGGGAACAGATGCACTTGGGGATGCCTTCAGGGTGCCAGTCGTTATTATTAGACTGCTCATGTGCTTCTTCTGGCTGCTGCCCAAGAAAGAACAATTAGCTGGCATATGTTAATTTTTGTTTCCCTAACAAATCTCTCTACTGACTAAATGTGTAAAACAAATCCACAAAGAAAGATCAATCAATGCTGTACACATCATTTTCTCCCCATTAAAAAAAGGTTTATCTTAAGAAGTGTATTTGGGATTTGAAAAAGCAGGTGTTCCTAAATTATATACAAAAGCTGAATATTCTCTATTTAGCCACTCGGCAGTTACTTCCTATAGAAGCGAACAATTAAAACTAGTTTTCTTGCTTGTTGTATAGATTGCTATACAAAATGAGAGGTCCATAGATCACATCTCTTATGCATACCATTTAAATATGTGGCAGAAATCTTTTTATGTGCTGCCCTGCGTAACAATTTTGCTAATTGGATGCTATTTATGACAAAAGATGTGTGGTAAATATGACAGAGGTGAGATAAGTTTTCTGATAATGACGAGCAGGGCCTTTCTGAGGGGAGTAATGAAGGGCATACTGGTAAACAGCTTGCACACATTCTCACCTTTTTCCTTTTTTCTACCCTGACACCCACTTTCCAGGGTACATCAGCATTAAGTGACACTGTAATCATAAATTGAAAATGATACTTCCAGAGGAATTGGCAAACTTGACATTTCATTATATTTGTTAACACATGCCACAAATGATTGTTAGTGAGGAAATTCCATTTCCCTCTCTCCATCTCCAATCAGATTTAATTTGAAAATTTTCAGCCTCCTCTGGCTAATTTGCAATTAAGACAATTTTGTTTGAATATGTAGTAATGTCATTACCATTCCACCAAATTAGCAAGGAGACTAAAGGTCAGTGTAAAATTTTCCAGCTGGCTGGAGCCTCTCAGCTGAGATTTGGGACTATGGAAAAAAATTCTGGCAGCAACAGAATAGCAACTTACTTTAAGTCCTGTTGGTTGAAAATATTGCATCCTTCGTTATTGCGTGGTTATTGTTGCTTCAGGGGGCTACACCTGTTTAACCACAGGGGCAGTCAATATTCAGCAGTGGGCTTGTATTTAAGGAAATACAGTCCCGCTGAAGTCTGGTAGGACAAGAAGGAGTTAGTCCTAAGTAACATTGCTGTAGATTATTAGATAACCTCTAACAGCATCGTCTAATTAGAGTTCTTATGATACAATTTCATCCTGTAATTAGCTGAGATTGGCTGCTTCCTTTTGCAGCTTATTAGTGGCAACACAGCTGTAGAAGTGACTCCACTCTCATTTGTCAAACCTTTTTAAGTCTTTTTCTCTTGTCTCTACCTTTTTCCTGCCCTTCTCTTGGGCCTTTGCAGCTAAATCTGGTGTCTAGTGTCACCATGTCGAAGAACATGTTGGAGACATCCCCACAGAGCTTACCTCAAACCCCTACCACACCAACGGCCCCAGTCACCCCGCTTACCCAGGGAGCCTCAGTAATCACCCCAGCCAGTGTGCCCAATGTGGGAGCCATACGAAGGCGGCATTCAGACAAATACAACATTCCCATGTCATCAGGTAGGATATGAACGCTCAGTAGAGCTCTTTTACTTTGGGAGAGGAAAGCTGGAGCTGGAACAACTTACAGGAGCCATTCCCGAGTCTTGATTTACGGAGTGGTAATTGTTTCATTCCTGGTAAATGCGGATGGGGCGATTCCCTAAGCACGTGGTGATGAGCTGTTCGGAATGGTTGTTCAGGGAGGAAAGCTCTCCCCAGTAGAGACAGTGCAAGATGTGTTATCTGGAGAGCCCACATGATCACCTGGATTCAACAAGATCTTTTGATCTCCATGGGAAGACTATAGCGATACAGCACCTGTGAAGAACGCTATGTACTAAGAGCCTTTAAAAGGACGTCAGAAGCACGCTGCTTTCTGCCAGGCAGTGCGGGTACTGCCTAAGTGGAACCCTAGACAGCCCCTAATGCCTACCCGCCACTTTGCCTGAGATGCAATGAGAGACGAAGTTTGCATGGGATCCAAATTTACTTCCTCTCTCTTTGGCACCCTTCTCCCTTCTCCCCCGACCCCCACCCACGCCCGGGCAATTGGGTAATCCCAGTCACACACTGTAACTGTTGTTCACCCAGAGCCCCATTCTACCAAAAGTGAAGTTATTTTCAACATGGGCACTTGTGAGTGTTTTGTTTCCTTTGTTAGAGGGCCACAGGTACCGAGAGACGAACCTGTGGTTCTTTTAAGAAGTATTAGATGAGAAAAGCGAAATTATGGCAGGGAGGAAAAAATCCATGTAAGAACATGCCTGAATCATTGGTTTAAGAGGACCTGGCTGTTGGAAAAATCCTCAGGCCAGCTGGTCACATGTTCTGAAAGTCCTGCAAACAACCAGGGACGCTTCATTTGCACTTCACGTCAGAAATGGCCTTTTCCATATAATTCAATTCCACTGTCATGCTTTGTGCTTTCACTAGTCAGTGGCTTTCTCACTGAATCACTTCACCAATACTAGGGGAAAATATGAAAAATCAATTATGTAGAATGTGAATTATTAGTAGAATTAACACCTCGTTTTTATTTTTGTAGAGATTGCCCCAAACTACGAATTTTATAAAAATGCAGATGTCAGACCTCCATTCACTTATGCAACTCTCATAAGGCAGGTAAGTAGAAGGAAAATTAACTTTGCCTGATTAAATTAAAATTCATTAATGTTTAAAGTGAGGATTAGATGAGAAGGCATCATCTAGTCTAGTTAGTAAACCATTATTTTATGTCACTCTGTATCTTGTCTCATCGCAGGCTATCATGGAGTCATCTGACAGGCAGTTAACACTTAATGAAATTTACAGCTGGTTTACCCGGACATTTGCTTACTTCAGGCGTAATGCAGCAACTTGGAAGGTGAGTACTTTCCCAGCAGTTTTAAGATGCCTCGCACAGTTCCTTACAGATAGCACAAGGAACATTTATTTACGTGACATAAGCAGATTAGTATCTGCGTCCCCTCTTTTTAACCTGCCTCTTGAATGGAATGAATTCCCTCTCTCAAAATGACAAGTGAAAGAATAATTTTGCCTCTGATATAGTTTTCTAATTTGGTGCAATTAATAGCTGAGGCTTGGCAGAGAAAGGAGGGCCTGACACACTAATTACAGTGTGAGCACTCAATCATCAACACCTTTGTTAGTCGCACGATATTACTTTTTCTCTTGCATATTATTGGCTAATTAGTTTGAAAAATGTCTGTTTGGCTTGTGCAACAAATGGAGGCTGTAGGTTTTGTCTTGGTCTGCGCCTTTTGTACACATCATACCTCATCGTACAGACTGAAGCTGCCACGGGAGTGAGGGCCATGGCTACTCAGCTGGAACTAAAAGAAAGTAAAGTGAATATTATCCTGTCAGAACGTAAATGCAGTTTATTTACTTAGACAAAAGGGTTCATCTATATCCCTGTCCAAACAACTTCATTGTCTGGGTCCTATGAGGAGCTAAAAAAAAAGTGTTAGTTCTGTGCATCTATTTTTGGAAAAGAGCAACGTCTGGAAAGATAAGAGCACTCAGCACAGACTAAGTGAACTGTTTTATTTTCATTTCCAAAAGCAGTCAGAAACATCAATTAGCCACAAGCCATTTGGTACAAAGGGGGATGTTTGTAGCTGAGAAGAATAGGAGCAGCAAAGCACCCATCAGCATGCGGAGAATTTTAGGCTGGGAGATATGCTAACCCGAATTAATTTGGATTTAAAATGTAAATTAATGTGGCAAGCCATTACAGACTCATGGGTGTGAGGCCTACAATGCTTTTAATTTACTAAATGTTTAGATGTTATTAGTTGCTACAGTATGTGGTACTGTAAATGAATGTAATTGTTTTATTTATGCACAGTTACTTGGTATGGATTTTATATGATGAAAATGTCACTGATAATCTGTGGAATATGTGTTTTGGAGGTTTTTCAGTAAGTAATATTTATGTTGAAGGTTTACATTTTCTTTTGTTACTCATTAGAGAATGTAGTGAATGTCTGTCATTTGATTTACTGAAAGAAAATTTAAAAGAAATGAAAGGTGATTTAATATCTTAGCTTGGTCTCATCTCCACAGCTCGGGGATCCAGCAAAACTCATTCTGAACAGCTTATTAGTTCTAACTATATCGCATGCATAATAAAACTGCTCATTTGCTCATTAATATTAAAATTATCATATTCAGAGCCATGGGCATTAAGATCAATCAAATCCTTGGATTTCAGGTCAGATGCTAGATCTGCTTATGCTTTTTTTTTTTTTTTTTTTTTTAAGAATTCTTCTCTTAAAGCAAGCCAGAAGCTTGTCTTTGTGCAAATAGAAAGAAATCTTCATCAAAATTACTTTGTTTTATATTCTAAAATAAAAATTAGGTCATTTCTGAGTACTTGATAGCTATATGCCAGTGTATCTTGACAGGAGGAAATATTTGCTTAGATTTATGATTTGATTTATGGAAAATACTCAAGGTAAATTATGTTGTCTACTGTATATTTATTATAGTTAAAATTTTAGGAATCACTTAATTTGATTCAAAAAATGTTAATTTTGAGTAATTACTCAAAACAAAGCTGCCAACAACATCTGTTTGCCTAATCATTATGAGAAGAAAATGTACTCTCGGGTTCTACCAACGACTTTCAATTGAGTTTAACATTTACAAAAATTTTATTGGGAATTAAAAATAAAAATCTAAGCTGTCTTATTGTGCAGGCAGAACCTTACACTGTAACTTGCATATGTCATCTAATAATACAGAATAAACAAACTCTGTCATTTCATTATTATAGGGATGAAAAGAATGCCTTTGAGCTTATTTGCATAAAGCTTTGTGCAAAATTAACACTTGTCACTGTAGCCTTTTTAGCATTTTAATACCTCAAGCAGGTCTGGTTCCTTTGGACATTTCAACCATCCCTGAGTGCTGGATCAGGGACACGACAGAGCTGACCTAATTGTTCTGGCATTTTCAAAGATGCTGTAATTTGTACAGATATTGCAATTTAGACCAGTTCAATGAAAGGAAGGTTTTGACACAGCTATTATTAAAATAGCTTGGAAGGTTCTCTTATCACAAAGTTCAAACTACAGATTCCAGTAATTTGTAAGTTTGGGGTTTATAATATGCCATATTTTGATTTTAATACTTAAACATGTTAAGATTTCTCTCTCTGATTAAGTAAGATCAATAATGTAGTGTGTTTGGCTGCCTTATTAAGCAGTATGATTTTTGCTGCCTTTCCCCTCTCTTGTGTCTGATTTAGAATGCAGTACGTCATAATCTCAGCCTGCACAAGTGTTTTGTTCGAGTAGAAAATGTTAAAGGAGCAGTGTGGACTGTGGATGAAGTAGAATACCAGAAGCGAAGGTCACAAAAGATAACAGGGTATGCCTGGGATAGTTTTGTAATCCTGCATCCTCCAGAAAAGCAAACACTAAGTTGCGAATGGGGGTGCAGATAATTAACTAATGGGATGTTAACAGTCCCTTTGCGGGGAGCTGCTTTTTGAATCTAGGCGTAAGTGGCACAAATCAACAGCATCCTACCAATATTTTCCATAAAAATAATCACAACACTCTTTCTGTTACTGTTTTCACCAGTTCAGCATTCTGTTAGTATCAAAAAAAATTGTGTTTCAGGATGGGACATGCTTTCTAGAGGGAGACACCTTCCTGTTTGTAGGCAGCACTGTAACCTCTCCCAGAGCACAAAAGGCTGTTTGAAAATAAAGCTCATGTTGCAGATACTGGTATTCCTGAAAGAACCCTTACATGAAGAATTTATGAGAAGATTTTATTTAAAAATAGTGATTTTGTTTTCCAAGTATTCTTAATTTTCCAGACCAAACTTTATTACCTGGCCCCGCCCTGCTTTTCCCCCCATATCTATTCAGTGCTAAGACAATCAGAGAGGGTAGTGTGAGAAAATTACTGCCTGGGAAGTTTGAAATGAATATATTTTTTTTCTAGAGAAGAAGACCGCAATACATAAGTCAGAACTATAGTAGAACATGTTTTGTGCCTCATAAATTAACTCTGTGTAGCCCTTTCCTGCTCCCCCCACTACTGTCTCTGTGAAGACATGACTTTAATGTGTTTTATCTGCTATTGGCCCTTCACTTTCGATTTCTGTAGTCAAGAATGTGCTAATTTCTGCATTCAAGAAATAGTTAATCCATTACATTGTCATTTAATTAACTATGGTAATTTGTTATGTTAATTCATAGTGTTCTAGAAATTAACCATTAATTATTTCCTGATTGCATCAAATTGGTAATTGTGTTGTATATTTACACTTTTAAAATTTTGTATGAATGCTGTTCTTCATGGAAATAAAACCTTCACGTAGTTATAGACAGGTCATGCCTCACTTTGCCTGCACACAATAGTCTAAGGTTTTATTCTTTATAATCATGGACCAAGTCGATATATAGAGAGAGACTATATAGAGAATTATTTGTTTGAACTCTAGCACCTTATTTCTACGGCCTTAGATATGTCCACTCTGGACTAGTAGTGTGAGGTAACAAGTCAGAACATATCTCTTTAGCTAGGATTATTGATATCCACCTATTTTCTATTTTGACTTATACATCACCTTTATATTTTTTTCTTGCAGAAGCCCAACCTTAGTAAAAAATATACCTACCAGTTTAGGCTATGGAGCAGCTCTTAATGCCAGTTTGCAGGTAATGTCACCGAATGCACCTTTCCATTCGTTATTCTTGTATTTGAGTGCTTTGTTTTTTTTAATTTTTGTCTTGGCTTTGTCTTAAGCTGGGATTGTGATTGTTCTTAATAGTTGGTTTATCATCTAAGTTGTAGTACCTAGTACTGTAGAGAGCACTGGTTCTAATTCAAGATACTTTTGATGTGAAGAAGCAAGAAGGACACCCTGTGGCTAAGTCTGGAACACTCGGTTTTCCTGCAAATGCTAGATTGATAGAGGCTTTTGCAAATGCATGTGGCTATGCATTAATATTTATCCAGGCTGTCATAAATGATTTCACATCATAGTGTTGGGGAACATGGTGCTTGTGGCAAAAACTTTAAAGTTTAATTATAATATATAATTTTTATGCAGAGGAGGCAAATGTCAGGACTTCTTTATTTTGAGTTAAGTTCTGGTCATTTTTAAAAAGCAGAGCAACTGCTTATATTATCTTGAAGGTTCTCAGTACATGCAAGAGGGTACACCATTTCATTATGTGGCAGACTGAAACTGTGACCATGTTTTCTGCGATCACTGTCATTTATATTTTCACATCACACTTCATTTCCTTGGTATCTCTGCCACAAGTTGCCAATTAGGAATTTTACCCTTCCCATCGATTTCCTTTAAATGCTCCTAAAATATCTGCATCATGATTCTAACCCATGAAAAGGAGATACATGTTTTAAAAATTGCTTTCAAGGGTGTTTCAGAAGTTGTCTCCTGCCCCTCTGTCTCCCCAGGCGGCCTTGGCGGAGAGCAGCTTGCCTCTGCTCAGTAATCCAGGATTGATCAACAACGCCTCCAGCGGCCTCCTGCAGGCTGTCCATGAAGACCTCAACGGCTCCCTGGACCACATCGATAGCAACGGGAACAGCAGCCCAGGCTGCTCACCTCAGCCGCACATGTAAGTGGGGGTGTCAGACTCCATGCAGGGGACAGCCCTAATTCCTGGCCTCTAAAGGTGGTATTCTTCTGAAGTTCTGAAGGAGGTGTAAGTGAAAACTACAAGTTTAAGTGGAGGTAAATTGCACCATCTTCATGATACGAAAAAGTACCAAAATCAGTTTTAAGACATCTTTTAGATTCTCTCCAACGTCCTATACTTATTGTACTAGCGGTCCTCTACAAATTCTTAGTACTGCTAACATTCTCTTGGGTGTAAAACAGCATCTAAGATGAGTCTACTTCTTATGGGTCATTATCATGGTTTGGTTTGTATGGTGCAGTTAGAATGGTCATGATGGCATAAGTTGTCATAATTTTTACTACTATTACATGTCTCTAAACCATTTATGAACTGTAGTCAAGATATTGACTGTTTTTACAAACCATAAAATGCAAAGTTTAACTGTTACCCACAGTTTACATAGAAGCTAGTAAAGTGTAACTTTTTGCCTGTCTTATAAATCAGTGTAATTACATATTCAACTTTAATTACTGGTGCGTCTGTATTGGCAACATTTATATGTTATATTTTATGCAAGACTACGATTCCTATTAATATTTAGCAGCTAACTATATCATTAATTACTCTAAAATCTTTTCCCTACCATCTTTTTAATGGAGCTGAGAGAGTGGATGTATTAAAAATTGATACATTGTGGATTTCAGAAGTATGTGTGACACTTTAAAAATGCGTGGCCTTATTCAACAGACCAAGCATATCAGTTTCTTGTGTACTAAAAAGTACTGATCCTGGTAGAACCTAAACTTCGGGGGACAAAATAGAATGTGAATAATTAAGTGTATATACCATTCAGTTGTTAGGATGAGTTATAACTATGTCTGTATGTACTTCCTAAAGTTAAACATCATATACTTCTAATTTCAAGTTATTGAGGTAAGCATATGACTTTCTCTAATTTTTCTGTTTTCTTCCCCTATTTTTGCATTAAGTATCTAGTCAAAGATCTGAAAGAGAAATGTGGTCTTTATATGGGCCTATCTTCATTTGGCCTTTCACACCAGAATACTATTTTTGTTGACTTTTTAAACATCTTACTCTGTTGACATGTGAATGTCTTTAAGAACGTGCTTAATTGATTTCTAGCACTTTCACTCTGTCGCTTTGCCCAAAACACACTGAAAGTTAATGTGTTTTATCAGGTTCCAAACCATTACTTTTTCAAAATGGAAAAATTTGTCTTTTGGAAGTGTCTTTAGATGTATTAAATAATACAAAGAAGTAATAAAACTCGAAGTCAGAGAACATGAATATATGCTCTCGAGAGTAGCAGTACTCTAAAACAAGGAAAGTGAGCAATCAGACAAAAGTTTTTATAGCCCTGATTTATCCCATCAGCCAGGCAGAGGGTAGCTTGAGGCCTTTTACTTCAGCAGTTCTCCTGAGTACGCTAATGCTTGCTCCCTGTATAAAATGCTAAAACAATAAAAGTTTAAAGAGCAAACAAGAGTTAGATCCTGTTTTCTCCCTTTAAAAAAAGACCTACTTTAGAGAAATGAAAGACATTCATAATAAAAGTGTTTAAGGCTGTTGATGCGATTCCCTGTGCTAACATGCAGTAGATAATGGTTGCTACGGACCATATTTAGGGGATATGTAGAGAGGCATTTTTTTTAATGTGTCAATATTAAAATAAAAATTAATGATTCAATAAAATAGTTTATTAAACATTATATTTTAGAACCTGAAATAATATTAGGCAAAATTATGGCATTTGGCAAGTGGTATTTTAGATTCTTCATTATATTATTAACTTAGCTAGGGTATAATTGTGAAATATCTCAGAGAAAAAATATTACGTTTAAAACAATAATAAAAATTGTATATTTGATGCCTGATGTGCTGCAACGATGGCTTTATAAAATTAAACTGTTCATAGTCAATCTATTGTGCTTTATCTTATATGAATTAGTGCATGTAAAAAATATTTGTGTGTATTTTCCTTAGAGAGACAAAAGGAAAAGTCTCCCTCAGCTTGCTGGAAATGGATTTCAGAAGAGATAAAAATTAGAGGAAGACCAAATTTTGGGTTCTCCTAATTTATATAAATTATCAAATTTTTAATTACTGTGAAAATTATTGACTTGACTTTCATTCTTTGAATCTGTTTCTGCTGCTATCATTAACATTTTGTATATAAGGTGTCAAATATTGTTGATAGAATGTCATTTCAGGATTCTGTATCTTCATCTTTATAGAAATTTGAGATGCTTATATCTAAAGAATGTTAGGCATTTTATGTGCATTGTGAGGCAAAGAAAAAACATTATGTCTCAATCAAAATTTGGCGGCATATAATTGAATGTACTTCATAGTGCTTGGAAAATTAACCGGAAGTGAAAATATTTTTATAAAACATTTCAATAGCATACTTTTCTGTCCTGAAGTCATGGTCCTTGTTATTTTGAAGGAGGTGGCTGTGCTGATGCAGTTGTAAACTAGAAGCAGGAAGGCTTGGTGGCATCAGCAGGACATGGTGACAGACTGTAGGGAGCACAGAATAGTTGAATAGGAGTCATCATTTTCCTTAGTTGTGTCAGATGAAAATGAGGTAACTAGTAATACCTACCTCATAGGATTCTTGCAAATGGAATGAGTGCCTAGAACATAATAACTGCTGTTTGTTCGTCATAGTGCTGTGTACACAGTTACTGGTTGATATTACCTCTTAATACCTGCTCGCTACTATAAATGAGACTATAAACAATCTTAAAGTATTTCCAATTTTAATACCTGTTTAGGCCCTCCATAAACATGTGGTTGGTTTCCTTGAGTGTCCCTTTTCTTTTCCTCCCAGCTCTTATAATTCATGAAGTAAGCAGATCCATAAAGGTTAAACAATGAGGCCGAAATTTATGGTAGGGATCAGGTTACTCAGAGTCAGTGAGATAAGAGGTTTTGGAGATAAGATGATGTTATCTGAGGTTTTAGATGATGAACAATTCAAATAGAGAGAATAATACCAACCCAGAACAGGAACTTGTGATATGTGCCTAGAAAACATTGACTGCTAGACTTGATAGGAATTTAAAACATAGAAAATAAAATAGGATTTAGAATACATGCAGTGGAACCAGACTGTCCAGTGTCTTAAATACGAAGCGAAGGGCTTTGTTTTAGTCAGGGTGAAGCCTGTTGATGTTACGAGCTTGATTTCCACGGATCAGAGCTTTATTTGGGAAGTCTGACAGCGCGCTGAGTGATCCCGGGCTGAGTGAGGCTCATGTGTGGAAGGATATGCTGGAAGTGGGAGAAATTCTCGCAGAATGTAGTATCTGACTAAGTGCAGGACTGGGAATGAAGAGCAAGGGATTGGTACAAGAAGTGCTGGGAAAAGCAGTGCCAGAACAAGATAGCCAGGGGAGGCCACAGCCGCTTTGAAAGCCAGCAAAGAGCGCTGGTAACGCGCACACGAGATGAGTCTCAAGGGGAAAGGTGACAAGGTCAGCGTTTGACTTGCTGAATCCAACAATATACACATAAATGTTCTCAGATTCAGGACAAAGCACAACTGAATTTTTTTATTATTATTTTATTTTATTTTATTGTTTTAGTCTTGTCATTCAACTCCAAAATAGTAAAATCCTATACGGTAGAATATAGAAGAGTGGTAGAGACAATGTTTGAAGCTTCTTGTAAATTATTTTTGGAGAACTAGTGATGCCAAATTATCGTCCATATTATTCATTTTGACGCTCCGTATCAGCACTTTCCCTCCACTCCAACATTTTCTCTGCAGTGCCCTGAATAAAGGCTTTGGCCAAACTAGTGCATTTATTTTGCCCTAACTATTTGCTTTTCTGCCCTTTCTTTCTTCTGTTTTTCCACCCTTTTTCTTTCACCTAAATTCCACCTTGCCGTGGGGGCCTACTCCTACCTCCCCAGTAGGCTTTCCCAGGTAGTTTTGCTGTGAGGACCCACACCCTGCTGCACACTTCTGAAGGGCTGACTCCTTGCACCATTACCTGGAACTAGCACAGTGTGTGAGCACGTGTGTGTTCGTGCATGGGCATGTGCTCGTTCGGCAGATCCCCCTAACTTAAGGACAGAGATTACGTTTTAAACACATTATAGTATATGAACCCCCTATACATCACACCACACAAAGTAAGCATTCACTAACAACCTGATACTGATGAGGAAGAACCAAAGGGAAGGTGACAGCTTGAAGTGATTTGACTTCACAAGGAAATACCTATAAGACTAAAATCCAGGACTGTCTTAGAATCCTGAAGCACAAAGGAGAATAAGAGATTTTAGGAAGAAGAGATAACTAAATATGATGTTCATCTTTATGAGGGAGCAAAGACATATTGGCAGAGTACGCTTGTTAAGTTTTACTTTTACTTTTAGTTATTTAGTTAATATGTATTTTATAACTGTCCAAATTTATGTGAATAGAAAGTGGCAGTTCTTTCCACATTATTTGTGATTATCTCCCAGAGCTTGTTAAATTTTATTTACCTTATTGAAGGTGAATTGAAAAAGAAAAAAATATATTGTGGTCAATGCAGTGTAACTCAAGGGGATTTTAGAAAAAAAGTAGGAAGGGTTAAAACCAAGTGGAATAATATAGATTCTACATAGTTTTTTGAAAGTTGTTTTGACTCTTTTTAATCAAGTAGATTTTTAAAATATTTTCTACTGCTGTTGAAAGAGTTCTTGAGGCATCATGGTCAGAAAAAAGGTAAAGGATACTTCCTTTAAGAGTCTGAGCTGAGTATCTTTATAATTTGTAATACTCTTCCCTTTTGCAGCTCAGTGCCAATATTTCCTGATTACCTGATTTTTCAGAGTTCTCTAGAATATGGATAAAATTACTGTAGATTTCTATTTTATATTGATATTTGCCTCTTAAGAAACTAAAGAGCTATGATTAATGCTGTGTTCTGGTGGAAATAATTTAAATGTACTCTCTTCTCTCATGTATTAGACTTTAATGAATGAATAGAGAAGAAAATATTGGGAGTAGACTTGAACGGTGAACTCCTACTGGTAGAATCAATCCATTTCACGTCTCCTTTTAAACTTGAAGCAAAAAGAAACATATAATGATGCACCCACCGTATTTAGTTCAACTCAGGTTTTTTTGTTTTGTTTTATTATTAAGCAATTCTTTCTCCTCACTCTCATTAAGTTAGCTCAGATTTGCCTTTTTTCTCTTGTAAAAATGTTAAATGAGATTCCCACTCTTCTATTTTCAAATTTTGTTTCTAGAGATCAAAAGCAATGTTGTTCCTGTGCCTGGTTTCGTATTGAGGGCTTTATGCACAAAACCTTCCACTGTCATGCTGGTCCCCTTCTGATTATTAAAGTCTCCTACTGTTGAGTTTTCAGATCACTTCTTATGTTTCATTCCCAAATGCTCTTAGCCTCTCTGTCATTTCATGATTCTACTTGCTAATGTTCTATATTAGTTGCTGGTGATTGTTACTTTCTCCCTCTTAATTAAAGCAAACATTTGAAGTTTGAGAGTTAATGATCTATGTAGAATCAGAATGTTAATATGGTTCATATAAGACTAGAAAATAAATTTGTTGTGTCTTTAAGAGCCAAAACTTTAGGGTAAGGAAGTCAAAGGCTGAGGTATCACATGGAACGTGTTGTGTAATGTTATTTCAGGATGAGACAGGGATCACATTCATCTTTTTGATTAACATGTGGAACGCATATTCTACATGCCCCAGAACTTTCTGTACATCACATGTTCCAGTCATCTTTACAACATCCTCTGCCTCTTGAGAACCTCAGTTGTTATTATCATTCCAATGATAAACTTCAGCCTTTCCTGGAAATAATGGTTTGCAACCACAGACAAATAAAAGGGATTTTCAGGCTCCCATTTTGTAAAACAGTATATCGAAAATCTAATATGAATTATGAGTTGTCATGAAACATAGTGAAAATATTAAGCATATAATATTACCTTTTTTCTATTCTCTTTTACTGTCTTAAAATTTGAATTGCTATTTGTAGGCACATGTAGAATTTGCAGACCCTACATCTTTGGTTGGTGATATTTTATATAAAATCCCCACAGACCTTAGCTCTGTCTGTGGACAAAAGCATTTGAAATTGGCTCTGTATTTCAGAGGAAAGCAGTTGAAAGTGACTGACATCTTGAGCAATTGGAATGCACTTTCTCATTGTCTAAATGGTTGTTAAACCTACACTATTTTTGCTGATATTTGGGATCATTAAGATGCATTATGAAGCTCTAAACATAAAAGCATTTTTTTTTTTTTTTTTTTTTTGCTTTACATGTTTTCGTGGGTTTTCTAATTCACAACTTTTCAGTCACCTTTATTTATTTTTTTCCCTAAAATTTCTGGGCCTCATAGTTTTCTTTCTGATTTAATTCCATTTTTATTTAATCTCTAAACTTTTTCATTAACTTTGCTAGTTAGCTTTGAGATCTCTTTCCGAAGTGATTGTGGAGAACTTATGATTATGCCAGCTCTTTATCATCTCATCTTTTTTTTTTTTTTTTAATGCTACAAGTGTGGCTCAGTAGCTGCTGTTCTTTTTTACATTATTCCAGTCCCCATATGTGGCACTTACAACTCATTCTAGTTCCTCTTAATAAAAAGATCCTCCCAGAGGTACAGTGCCTTCAGCTGAAAAGTGTTATATCCCCACCGTGCCAATTGTGGAAATTTGTGGGTTCCTATAGGGTTTTGAAGGATTTTTATAGAACTATACAAATGATACCTGACATCCATGGTATGAATTCCCACAATTTAGGCAAAGTGTGTCAGAAAACTTTGAGCTGACAGTACTGTAGCTTACTGCCTCTGTTTTATATCTAAAGAAGGAAGATACTTTGTTTGAAGGTATATCTTCATTTGCACTAATGCTAGTTGAGCCTTAGAAATTTTCTTTCTCTAAAGGTCAAAAAGCCATCAACTGAATTGTTTAAAAATGAATGTTTCCATTCAGTATTAATTTTGTCCTACTTCTAGTACCAGGGAAAATTGAAGGTTTTTACATATCCATATTGTATTTTAACTTCAGCTTTTGACATAGGGCTTGGGAAGCAGACATATATTTGGTGAGAACAGGCATTTTATGATTAAAGATATTTATTGTATAAAGTCAATGATAATTTCAGAATGTTACTTAATATGAAGGTAATTTACATGATAAGATTATATTTTAATAAATGTCAAAAATATATGCATTTTGACTCCTTTGGCAAAATTTAAATTGATCAATCATGTAAGTACCACAATATACTTGAGTACTTTGGCACCAATAAACACAACTTAAAACTTTATCTCAGGGTTCTTACATTACATCAGCAGTTTCTCTCATTAGAATTAATGTATATAATTCTAATGAGAATTAATGTATATAAAACACAGATGACCAAATAGTTTAACCAACTTGTAGAAACTAATATTCTTTAGTTTGCTCAAGATCATCTTTGAAGACTGAAAATGGAGTAACATGAGCAAGACACTTAACACGTTGCGTACAGCGGGGTTTAAATCCCTCATACCCCTCTGTTCCGGCAGGTTTTTAAAAGAAACTACTTTAAAATGCACTCTTCTCTTTAAAGCGTAAATGCTTCTATGTCATTTATTATTTTTCTATGGAATTTTTTAGGATTTACTCACCTATGATGTTAGTAATCCCTCCTGGTGTGATACTGCAGAAAGCAGCTTCCTTTGTTATTAACGAAACACAAATAATTCAATAAAATGTGCAAAGTAAAAAGAGTCAACAGTAAAAACGAGAATTCTCGTTATCCATCCTTAACGCATGGCTCAGAAAAAACGAAGATTCTCGTGATCCGTACGCAACGTGTTAAAAGGCAGGAGCAAAGTCATCATTGGTCACACAATGGTATCCTAATAAAAGTGCATTTGCAACATGAACTCTAAGGTCCCTTTGGTTAATCAGCAGGTCAAAAAAAGAAATAATGCATGACATTTAGGATGAAAGGTAAATACTGTTTTAACTCCCAATTCCACTCTTACGTTTAGAGCTAACAGAGGAGCCTCAAAAACTGAACATTGATCAAGAGAAAACTGAACACTGAGTGGATCCTGTGATTTAACTTGAACAACAGATCCTGTGATTTAACTTAACTCGTTCTAGCAGAGCTGCCAGCATCAGAGATCAGATAGGCCCAGGGACAGGAACCTGGAGCAGGGCAATGTCCTGTGAAGATACCCAGTACAGCTTCCCGAGGGCCAGCAGTGGAGGGGTACCGTCTCCTCAGGGCAGTTTGGCAAAGGAAAACAGGCGACAGTCCAGAAACACCAGTGATCCACCAAGAGTGGGAAGGGGGCAGGGGCAGCCACAGCCATGGGCCCAAACTGTAGCCTCTGGAGTCAAGATGGAAATTGGGTTGGAGCCAGAACCCAAGTTTTCAAAGAGGGCATTAGAGAGAAAGAGGGACGGACACTTGTGCATCCATGTACCCATTCTGACATCGCCAACTGAAGCTTAGTCCAAGGAACAAGGCAAACACAGTTTGGGGATCAGTGCTTCAAAGCAGTTTTGGAACAGCAGCAAAGCTGACTTAATGGTCCAGTGTCAAGATGTAATTTAGCTTTCTTCTGTTTCTCTGGCCAATGGATTAGAAATATAAAGGTCCTGAGATCCATAGCTGAATGTTTGTTGAAAGTTTCCATTTATGAGACACAATATGGAATGGTATCAATTTTATCTCAGTAGGTGACTATTTTGATTCTGAGATTGAGCACAATCTATTTGTACTCATCAATGATCAAAGAAATTATGTCATATTTCAATGTTATTATAGCCATTTGGGTCACAGCTATCACTTTTATAAATCAAATAGAATGGTAAATCTTGAAGAATTTTGTTGTGTTTTTTAAACAGAACTGCAGCAAAACTATCTGAAATCATTTGGGAATGAGCCTCGAAATCATGTAAAAATTCAGTTTCTTTAAACAATGTTGCATAAATTTGAATAAATTTCAATGTAATGCTGAAGGTAGGGCAAGAAATCTGAGATAAATTTTGACATACATATATATGCATGCAATTTTAAAAATCTTTTTGTTGTATTTCTTAGAACTTATATTGACTTGAAGTGGAACTTGGGAGCCCCACCTTGAGTCAGATCTGCTGGGATACAGCCTAGAATTGTGAACTACTTTCTTAAGATTGGCAATGTATCTCAGAAGAAACACTTATTATAATTATCTGAAAATAACATTCCATCACAATCAAACACTAACTGGCTGCATTTTTTAGGAACTAGAATAAGGGAGTTATAAGATTTATTAAATATATTAGGATTAAAGTTGTATTCCAACTTTAAAAAGAGAAACTAAAATTTATTTGGCTGTTTTTCCTTAGCTAGGGTGAAAAGTTATGGGAAATTTAGGGCATTTCCTAATTAAATTATAAATAAAGCACACTCTACAAAGCACACTATATATGAAATTAACGAATCATCTGTTCACTCCAATTTTTCTATCCCCTTTTAATGGTTGCTCCTTTCTGGTAGGAGATATTTTCCTTCTCATCAAGAGATAAGCAGGATTTTTATCTGTTGTACTGGAGTGATGGTGGTAGAGTCTGGCTGCCTGCCGCTTGAAAATGTTAAAAACTAAGAGACAAGTTTGGTGGGAAGAAAAGCAAGTTTATTCAGAATGTCAACATTCCTGGAGGATGGCGGACCCCTATCCAAAGGCCGCCCCCCTACTCCTCACCCCCATTCCTTGAACAGGCAGAAGGTTTTATAGGTGCACAAGAAGAAGAAAGGAAACGGGGAGTCGGTCAGGCAAGTCTGAGGGCTGATATCGCTCCCTGGGGTCTGGTCTGTTTAAAAATAGCATTATCTCCGGACTCTGGACTCAGACTGGCCACCGAGGCCTGGGGCTCATGCATCACCAGTAAAAACTGCAAAACGGATTCTGGTGTCTGGGTGCCTGAGGATTAAGAAATTCCCTTTTCTAGGCTGGGATTCTGCTGATTAAATGGATTAATGAGGTATGGGTAGCCTTGAGAAAGGGAACAAAACAGAGTTCTTTGGTTAATCGGTGAGGAGAGAAACAAAGAGAAAACAGCTGAATATCAGGATGGATTAAACTAACAAGTGGCTAGATAGTGAGCTATGGCCCTGAGTCAAACTGCAAATGAGCTAAGTCTAATTACGTTATTGATTTACCAAATTTCACCCTTTCAATGGTTCTGAGTAGTCTCAGTGACAGCTATGTACAAATTATTCCAAATTAAAACAAAGATCAAGTCATTCAACACTAGAATTTTTGTTGTAAATATTACTTTAATTTATAAAAAAGAAAACAATATTGAAAAATAATGAATTGGAAAACTACAGAGGGTGCCCCAAAAATGTATACACATTTTAAGATAGGAAAAAACTGTATTAAAATTGTAATACTCATTACATACTGATAACAAGATGAATACAAGTCGTGTGTATAAATTTGTTTGGCACCTCTGGTATTGAACCATGCTAGTAAAGATATCTTTTATAATTTCTTAATTGATAAAACAAGAGCTAATTTACCATTTCCAGTTGTTTTTAAATAGATGGCCTTCTTCTTCACTTCTGAAAATAAGACAATTAAATATTTCTCTAATGTGTACTTATTTAGAATATAAAATCTAGATTTCAGTGGAAAAAATCAGGAATATTATTTCAAAAGTATAAAATCTTAAGTAAAATTAATGACTTCTTTATGATTGTATAAATAACCTTAGTTATTTAATTACTCAAGTTAGCCTAAATAATCTCTTATTTTAAAAAAATACTAACAAAATGTTTTCTTTTAAAAGTAAACTTTTCCATTTATAACTTTACTTTCATTTTTTAGCTTATTGCTGTGATATGTTAAACTAAAGTACTACCTAAACAAGATTTTAGAAATGTTTAAGAAACATGAGTTATTTCTCGTTTCAACCTGACTTTATACAAATGGAGATGACTAAACTTGCAATTTTTATAAATCTACTGTTAAATTCCAAATATAATTATATCATTTCCTTGCATATATGCTAGGAGGAAATGAGTAAAATTGAATTTCCAATCTCCATTTTTCATATGCTTTCTAAATTTCACCAGTTTTCCTGTGAAATGTCTTCCTTGAAAAAAATAACTTTACAAATTTTTTATTTGATGTGATTATATCTTCCAAGATATCAGTCAGTGGAAGTTAGCTACTCAAAAACAAGAAACAAAACCAAAAATTTAGCCTCATGAAACTAAATCTTTCCATCTTAATAAAGGATTTTGTGATTATATTTTGGAATTCATTTTACATCTTCAAAACAAGAATGCTTATGTAGTTAAGCATGAGAGTTTGCCATTAACAAATTTGAACTATTTGAATAAAAATTGATCCCAACATATGTAATTGATAGTTAAAATGCTAATCATATACTTTGATTTTTTTTAAATGCTTACATACTAGTAGTTACCAGTGTTGATTCGACAGCTTTGTGCCAAATATTATTAATAAATAGACATTGTGGACAGTTAAAAAGAAAACCCATCTTATCTGAGTAGTTCCTTTTAACTAGAAAATTTTCATGCTATTTTGTGAAATAGTCAAAACATATAGAAATCAATGGACAGCATTAACCTATAGCAATCCTCTGTCTATTCTGATATTTTTAAATGTCATTAACCAACACTTAGGCTATAACAATAAAAGATCAGGAAGAATCTCTATGATTATAAATATTTTCTGTTAGAGTTAACCAATATATCCCATGTAAATTAAAGTTATCCAAACTAGATTAAGCAGAAGTAAGGATGAAGAAAGTTTAAAATCAAGGACATAAACAAATCTGTATTGAGTGGGAAATATATGCACGGTTTAAGGGATACATGTATTTAAAATATTCAGTCTCTTCAATAAATGGTGCTGGGAGAATTGGAAAGCCACGTGCAAAAGAATGAAACTGGACTGCTACCTGTCACCATGTACCAAAATTAATTCAAAATGGATCAAAGACTTAGGTATAAGACCTGACACAATAAACTGCATAAAAGAAAACATAGGTACTGAACTTATGGACCTTGGGTTCAAAGAGCGTTTTATGAATTTGACTCCAAAGGCAAAAGAAGTAAACGCTAAAATAAACGAATGGGACTATATGAAATGTAAAAGATTCTGCACAGCAAAAGAAACCATCAACAAAATAAAGAGGCAACCAACTGAATGGGAGAAGATTTTTGTAAACAGTGCCTCCAATAAGGGGCTGATATCCAAAATATACAAGGAACTCATGCAACTCAACAACAAAAAAACACACAACCCAATTGAAAAATGGGCAGACGACCTGAAGAGACAATTCTCCAAAGAGGACATACAAATGGCAAATAGACATATTGAAAAAATGCTCAATATCACAATATTTATTTGCACAGAGAAATGCAAATAAAAACCACGATGAGATATCACCTCACCCCAGTCAGAATGGCTATCATCAACAAGACAGATAGTAACAAGTGTTGGAGAGGCTGTGAAGAAAAAGGAACCCTCATACACTGTTGGTGGGAATGCAGACTGGTGCAGCTGCTATGGAAGGCAGTGTGGAGGTTCCTCAAAAAATTACAAATAGAATTATCATATGACCCAGCAATTCCTCTCCTATCTACCCAAAAAATCTGAAAACATTTATCCATAAACACACGTGTGCTCCAATGTTCATTGCAGCTTTATTTACGGTGGCCAAGACATGGAAACAACCAAAATGTCCTTCAATAGATGAATGGATAAAGAAGTTGTGGTATATATACACAATGGAATAATATTCGGCAGTAAGAAAAGATGAAATAGGAGCATTTGTGACAACATGGATGAATCTTGAGATTATAATGCTAAGCGAAATAAGTCAGACAGAAAAAGCAGAGAACATATGATTTCACTGATATGTGGTATATAAACCAAAAATAACAAAAGAAGAAGACAAACGAGAAACAAAAACTCATAGACACAGACAATAGTTTAGTGGTTACCAGAGGGCAAAGGAGGAGGGTGGTAGGTGAGGGTAAAGGGGATCAACTATATGGTGATGGAAGGAGAACTGACTCTGGGTTGTGAACACACAATGGGATTTATAGATGATGTAATACAGAATTATACACCTGAAATCTATGTAACTTTACTAACAATTGTCACCCCAATAAAGTTTAATTAAAAAGAAATATTCAATATGTTTTTTCTTTTTTTTGTCATAGTGAGTATTCTCTGTTTATATTTTTGCTTTTATTTTTTAATTTCAATTACAGTCGACATTCAATATTATTTTATATTTGTTTCAGATGTACAGCATAGTGCTTAGACATTTATATAATTTATGAGGTGATTCCCCCCAATTAGTCTAGTAGCCACCTGGCACTATACATAGTTATAACCATATTAGAGACTATATTCCATATATTTTGCTTTACATCCCTATGACTATTTTGTAACTATTAAATTCTACTTTTTAATCCCTTCACCTTTTTCACCCAGCCACTCAACCCCCTCCCATCTGGCAACCATCAGTTTGTTCTCTGTATCTATGAATCTGTTTCTATTTTGTTTATTCATTTATTTTGTTCTTTAGATTCCACATATAAGTGATATCATATGGTATTTCTCTTTCTCTGTCTGACTTATTTCGCTGAGCATGATACCTTCCAGGTCCATCTATGTTGTTGCAAATGGTAAGATTTTATTCTTTGTTATGGCTGAGTAATATTCCTTGTACCACCTTTTCTTTATCCAATTGTCTATTGATGGGCACTTGGGTAGCTTCCATATCGTGGCTATTGTAAATGGTGCTGCAGTGAATATAAGGGTGCATATATCTTTTCAAATCAGTGTTTTGGATTTCTTCAGACAAATACCCAGGAGTAGAATTGCTGGGTAATAAGGTATTTCTATTTTTAATTTTTTGAGGAACCTCCACACTGTTTTCCATAGTGGCTGCACCAATTGGCAATCCTGACAACAGTGCACGAGGGTTTCCTTTTCTACACAGCCTCTCCAACACTTGTTTTTTTGATTTAGATGGTGGACATTCTGATAGTTGTGAAATGATATCTCATTGTGGTTTTAATTTCCATTTCTCTGGTGATTAGTGACATTGAACATCTTTTCATATGACTATTGGCCATCTGTATATCCTCTCTGAAGAAATGTCTATTCAGGTCCTCTGCCCATTTTTTAATTGGATTTTTTGGGTTGTTTCAGTGTTGCACTGTATGAGTTCTTTATAAATTTTGGATATTAACCCCTTATTATATGTATTATTGGTGAATGTCTTCTTCCATTCAGTAACTTGTCTTTCCATTTTGTTGATGGTTTCCTTTGCTGTGAAAAAAAATTTTGTTTGATGCAGTCCCATTTGTTTATTTTTTCTTTTGTTTACCTTTCCCAAGGTGACATATCAGAAAAAACATTACTAAGAGCAATATCAGAGCGTTCATTGCTTATGTTTTCTTCTAAAAGTTTTATGATTTCAGATCTTACATTTAAGTCTTTAATCTGTTTTGAGTTTATTCTTGTATATGGTGTGAGAAGGAGTATTTTTGCATCTGTCCAGTGTTCCCACCACTGTTTATTGAATAAATTATCTTTACCCCACTGTATGTTCTTTGCTTGCTTTGTCATAGATTAATTGACCATATAGGTGTGGGTTTATTTCTGGGCTCTCTATTCTGTTCCACTGATCTAAGTGTCTGTTTTTATGCCAGTACCATGCTGTTTCGCTTACTATAGCCTTGATTTTACGTATCATGATACCTCCAACTTTGTTCTTTCTCAATATTGCTGTGGCTATGTGGGGTCTTTTATGGTTCCATATAAATTTTAGGATTTTAATTACTTAATTTCCCTTTCTGATAGTTCATTATTGCTCTATAAAAATGCAACTTTTTTAATGTTAATTTTGTATACTGCTATTTACTGATTTATTCATTAGTTTTAATATGTTTTTGATGGAATCTTTATGGTTCTTTATAGAGAGTATCATGTCATCTGCAATAAAAACAATTTTAATTCTTTCTTTTCAGTTGGGATGCCTTTTTTTTTTTCTTGTCTGATTGCTTTGGCTATAGCTTCCAATGTTATGTTGAATAAAAGTGGTGAAAGTGGACATCCTTTTCTTGTTCTTGATCTTAAGAAAAACACTTTTAGGTTTACAACACTAAACCACTAAGTATGATGTTAGCTGTGGGTTTGTTGTATATAGCCTTATTATGTTGAGGTATGTTCCCTCTATTCCCATTTTGCTGAGTTTTTTTTTTTTTAATCATAAGTGGATCCTGGATTTTATGACATGCTTCTCCTTCATCTATTAATAAGATCCTATGAATTTTATCCTTCATTTTGTTTATGTGGTATGTCATGTTGATTTGCAGATATTGAACCAACCTTGCATACAGTGAATGAATCCCACTTGATCATGGCGTATGATCTTTTTAATGTATTGCTGGATTCAATTTGCTAATATTTTGCAGAGGATTTTTGAATCTGTGTTCAAGGATATCAGCCTATAATTTTCATTTTTTGTAATGTCTTTATCTGATTTTGGAATTGGGTAATAGCTTGGGAGCCTCTCCTCCTCTTGAATTTTTTGAAATAGTTTGAGAAAGATCGGTGTTAATTCTTCTTTGAATGTTAGTAAAGTTCACCTGTGAAGCCATCTGGTCCAGGACTTTTGTTTGTTGGGAGCCTGTTGATTACTGATTGAATTATAATAGTAGTAATTGGTTGGTTCAGATTTTCTGTTTCTTCTTGATTCAGCCTTGGAACATTATATGCTTCTAAGAATTTATACATTACTTCTAGATTGTCCAATTTGTTGGTGTGTAGTTGCTCATAGTATTTTCTTTTTTTGTATTTCTGGTGTGTCTGTTGTCATTTCTCTTTCATTTCTGATTTTATTTATCTGGGTCCTCTCTCTCTCTCTCTCTCTCTCTCTCTCTCTCTCTCTCTCTCCCTCTTTTTTTTTTTTTTATGAGTCTGGTTAAAGCTTTGTCAATTTTGTTCATCTTTTAAAAAAACCAGCTCTTGCTTTCATTGATCTTTTTAATTGTTTTTTAGTCTCTATTTTGTTTATTTCTGCTCTGACCTTTATTATTTCCTTTTTTGTACTCACTTTGGGCTTTCTTTGCTGTTCATTTTTTAGTCCTTTAGGTGTAATGTTAGATTCTTTATTTGAGTTTTTGTTTGTTTGTTTCTTGAGGTAGGCTTGTATTGTTATGAATTTCCCTCTTAGCTTTTGTTGTGTCCCTCAGATTTGGGATCATTGTGTTTGCATTTTCATTTTGTCTGAAGGTACTGTTTTTTATTTCTTCAGTGATCTCATTTAATCCTATTCATTGCTTAGTAGTATGTTATTTAGCATCCATGTTTTTGTGTATTTTTCAGTTTTTTTCTTGTATTGCTTTCTAGTTTCATACCATTGTGGTAGGAAAAGATGGTTTCAATCTTCTTGAATGTATTGAGACTTGTTTTGTGGACTAACATGTGTCTATCTTGGAAAATGTCCCATGTGCACTTGAAAAGAATGTATATTCTGCTGCTTTGGGGTGAAATGCTCTTAAAATAGCAATTAAATCCATCTGGTCTAATGTGTCGTTTAAGGCCACTGTTTTCTTTATGCTTTTCTGTAGGATGATCCAATGGGGTGTTAAAGTCCCTTACTCTGACTGTATTACTGTTGATCACTCCCTTTATGTTCCTCAATATTTGCTTTATATATTTAGGTGCCTTATGTTGGGTACATAAATGTTTACAAGGGTTATAACCTGTTGTTGGATTGATCCCTTTATTGTTATGTAATATTTATCTTTGTCTCTTTTGATAGCCTTTGGTTTAATGTCTAGTTTGTCCGATATAAGTATTGCTACTCCAGCCTTTTCTCCCATTTCCATTTGAATGAAATGTCTTTTCCCATCCCTTTACTTTCAGTCTGTGTGTGTCTTTCTAAGTGGGTCTCTTGTAGACAGCATACTCGTTATGTATGGGTCTTGTTTTTTCATCCATTCAGCTACCATGTGCCTTTTGATTGGAGCATTTAATCCATTTACATTTAAAGTGATTATTGATAGATATGTAATTATTCCCATTTTATTATTTATATTTATGCTCTGTTTTCTCCTTTCTTCTTCTTAGAGAAGTCCCTTCACATTTCTTGTAATACTAGTTTGACTGTGATGAACTCCTTTAGCTTTTTCTTGTCTTGGAAGCTCTTTATCTGTGCTTTGATTCTAGATGATAGCTTTTCTGGGTAGAGTAATCTTGGTTGTAGGTCCTCACTATTCATCACTTTGATTATTTCATGCCAATCCCTTCTGGCCTGCAAAGTTTCTATTGAGAAATCATTTGACAGTCTTAGATTATGGGAGCTCTCTTATAAGTTACTAGTTGCTTTTTCTCATGCCGTTTTTAAGATTCTGTCTTTGTCTTTAACCTTTGGCATTTTAATTTTGATGTGTCTTTGTGTGGGCCTCTTTAGGTTCATTTTGTTTGGGATTCTCTGTGCTACCTGGGCTTGTATGTCTATTTCCTTCATCAGGTTAGGGAAGTTTTCTGTCATTATTTCTTCAAATAGGTTCTCAATCCCTTGCTCCCTCTCTCCTCCTTGTAGTACCCCTATAATGCAAATATTGATACTCTTGATATTATCTCTGAGATCCCTCAAACCATCCTTTTCTTTATTGTTATTTTCTTTTTGCTGTTCCAATGGTTGTTTTCTGCCACTTTGTCTTTCAAATTGCTGACTCGATTCTCTGCTTCATCTAGTCTGCTCTTCATTCCTCCTAGTGCATTCTTCATTGCAGTTGTAGTCTTCATTTCTGACTGGATCTTTTTTATGGTTTCTATGTTCTGCTTCATGCTTACTATCTCATTGTTGAAATTCTCACTAAGTTATTTGAGCATCCTTGTAACTAGTATTTCAAACTCTGTTACTGGTAGATAGCTTGCCTCCCTTTCATTTTGTTCTTTTTGGGGAGTTTTCTCCTTTTCTTTCATTTGAAACATGTTTCTTTGTCTCCTTATTTTGGCTGCCTCCCTGTGTTTGTTTCTATGTATTAGTTAGATCCGCTACATCTCCCATTCTTGACCGGGTAGCATTATGTAGTAGGTGTCCTATAGGGCCCAGTGTCGTACTCTCTCTGATCATCTGAGCCAGATGTCCCTTGTGTGGCTGCATGTGACGACCTGTTATAGTTGAGCCTTTATTTCTGTTGGCCTGTCAATGGGTGGGAATTGACCCTCAGGCTGACTGGCTGTGAGGATTGGTCATGACCACAGCTTACAAGCTCATGTGTGGGGCCTGATCCCACATAGTATTATTCACATCAGTAGACTCCAGTACCTTCTGATATCCCCCTTTGGGTGTGCTGCTTGTGGGGCTAAGTGGGTAGTGTTCTGTTGTGGTCTGAAGCTGTCCACCAGGTATTTGGTTCTGGAGGCTCTTGTGAGAGGCTGCTGTGCAGGCCCATGTTAGACCCTGCCTGTGACTAGCCTAGTGCTGCCTGGCAGGGACTACAAGGTGATCTGCAGTTGGTTGCTACCTGTGCTGAATCTGAAGGTGTGTGGGAGAGGCCACACTGCAATTCCAGGCTGGCTGCCTCAGGTACTGGGCCTGGGGAAACTCAACAAAAGGCCCAGAGCACCCTGAGGCCTGCCACTGCCTGCCGGCTGCCTGTAAGGCTCAGCCACCGAAAGAGCCTCAGGCAGTACGTGAGTAGGGTGATGTAGCTTCTCACGGAGTCACCATGGTGAGGTGAGTGGTGTTCACCAGGTTAATGAAGATTCAGATTTGGTACCAGTGCTGAGTCTGGGGCCACTCAGTGCAAAGTGTAGAGCACACCGAGGCCAGCTGCCGCCCACCTGGGGCCTGCAGCCTCCTGAGTGTTGTCCAAGGAAGACTGCAGTGCAGACCAATGCCAGCTGCCCATCACCCAAAGCACCTCCTGCAGTTCACTAATTGGCTATGGTGGGGACCCAAGGAGTCACCAGGGTGGGGTGAGTAGAGTTCACCATTCCATTGCAGATTCAGATTTTGCCATGTGTGTGTGTGGGGGGGGGGTGAGGATGGGGGTGGCTCAACACAGGAAAGATGGCATCTGTCCATAGGCTGCACAGGACGAGGGCTCAACACAGGGACAACGGTGGCTGTCCCTCCAGCCCTGAAGCCACAAAACTCAGTTTTCCCCTGTATGTCTCTGGCACCTGCGGAGCCACAGTCCCTCTGCTGGAGCTCAGGATGAGTCCCTGGGAGTGAGAGAGTCTGTGTGCAGGCCCTTTGAGAGGACACCTGGGTTTCCAGAAGCCTCCCGTCTCACACGGATAGATGGAATCCTTGCTGATTTTCACAGTCAGATATTGTGGGGACTCCTCTTCCCTGCACTGGTACTCCAGGTTGGGAAGCCCTGTATAAAGCTGGGACCCAGCTTCTCAGGGAGGACCTCTGTAGCCGAAATATCCCTCTTGATTTTTAATCACCACATGTGGTTGTAGGACCAGCCCTTTCTGTATCTCCACCCCTCCTACCAGTCTCCATTGGCTTCTTCTGTATATCCTTGTTATAAGACTTTGTTGGTATGTTTCTCAAAGTACTGTATATATAATTTCATTTTACTGGATAAAGGTTGCTGTGCTGAGTCAAATAAAGTCAGTTTCCATAGCAAAATTGAACCATTAGGACACTAATACTATTTCTGAGGATAGGTTTTTCAGTATGATCCTATCAGGGAATAACATTTTTTTTTAATAGTAGTGATTCACAGTTACTGATAGAAGCATGTGAAATCTTTCAGATGTGCTAGGACAACGGAAAAGATTAAAAATACTCGTAGAATTTTTAAAAGATGTCTATCATATGTCTGTGTAAAAAGATGTTTATTGCTCTTTTTAAATGATACACTATATTAAATGTATTAAAATTTTCTCATATAATTAGATTATCTGAAGAAAAAGTATAAGTGTTTTATAATGAGTAAACCACATAAAAACAATTTTAATCTAAACTTAAATTTAGTCTTGACTTGTAAATATTTGATAAAATTAACTTTACATTGCCTAAAATTGCCATATTATAGAGATAAGCCATTAATTGTAAGCTTTGCTTCACAGCATTTGTTGACATAACATTGATGACAAAATTTTTATCATTAGTCTCATGGTATTAATAAATATTGTATTTATGAAAGCCCCAATCAAATTTACATTATGCCACTGAGTTTCTAATAAATAATGACACTATATAAATAGTTTAATCATTACATTTGATAATATCTAAATAAGGAAACATGGTTGTGTTTTATAGTCTCTCTATTGACTTAAACGTTTTTATTAATTATTTTTTTAATGTAAGTATAGTTGGTATACAATTTAATATTGGTTATATTAGTTTGAGGTATACAATATAGTGATTTGACATATTTATACCTTAGAATGTGATCACCAAGCAGACAAATACTGTATTGTTTTACTTATATGTGGAATCTAAAAACAAACCAAGAATTAAATACTTTTTGAACGTCTTAGTTTAAGAGAACTTTATTCGTAATACTTTCTTGTTCTAAGGAAAAATAAGAACAGTTCATAGGACATTTTACTTAGTCTTGAATGGGGAGAAAATGAAAATAATTTACAGTACTCTAGGGAATATGTGTGTTACCACAACCTAAAAAGATAAACTTTCTTTCTCATATAATTTTACTCTTTGCTTTAGGGTATAGAAAAATGTTAACATTTTTTTGCCTTTTATTGGTGACCTGGCTACTTATAAATTTCACAATTAAAGAAGCAACACATTTCTTTTTAGGAAACAAGTCAGTCTATTAATGTAGCTAGTTCTCTGTGTTTTCACTATGTACCATTATTAAGGACAGGCTATAAAACTGAGAGATTAAACTATAGCATAAAAATCAACTACTACCCTACATGGCAGGTTGAATGGACCAGAGATGAGTTCCATTCATTTAAGTTAAATAAATATTTATTGAGCACGTATAATGTGCAACATACTCTGCTGGAAACTGGCAGATGATCTGTATCTATACAGAGAGGTAAAACTCTTAACTGAGGGATGGATATGTGCATAGATAATGAAAGATACCAAGTAAAGGAATGAAGGAAATTATAACCAAATTGTGAATTCAAAGACTGAAGTGTACACACATGGGGAATCAAAAAAGGCTTCGTGGAGGATGTAGCTTTGAGTTTTTAGGTTAAACTTAATGAAATTTAGGTTAAACTTAATGAAATTAATGATATTTGACTGTTTTTTGCTTACAAAAATAGCAATCTTATATTTTTCAGCCTAAGATTGAGCAGAGATGAGGAAAGAGGATAGGTGTACATGATTTGAGGATATGAGCAAAGGTGTGTAAGATATAAAGCATGGGTCTCATTCAGAGAATAGATAATTCCTTTGTCTTGGCATGGGCAATCTGCCTAGAGAGGAATACCTGCAGAATGAGACTGGACAGGAATTTTGGGAGCCTAACCTTACAGTTCATTAATCTCTAAGCTGATGATAGGGGAGGGGCATTTTAAAAATTCACCAATTTAGAGATTCTTAGCAAGGGTATATGTTACCTACTTTTAAAAAGGCGTAAGCCTTTCCTACTACTCATCTCTGGCAATATTAGATTTTTAAAAATGATAATTCAGTTTTTAAATATATTTTTCTTAAAAAGACAGATTGCAAAATTAAAAATAAATAAAATTTTCAGAGATCAAGTATCACCAGCTTTTACGACTCCGGCTGTTGCTACTGCAAGTGTTTTCATCACAGTGAGCACTGTAGAGAAATTTGTTTTCCATATCTCCCCATGTTTCACTTTCTAATATCCAAGCTTTTTGGGATCTGCTTCCCTTCCATACTGAGCAATTAAAACAACAAATATAAAGATTCATCAAAATTGCATATGAGTTATGATGAGTCATTACCTATTTTAAATTTTAGAATTTTCTACATAGATTTAGGCCCTTCTATCACCCTGGAGATTATAAAAGGATCTATTTCACATACACATAAATTTGAGTGATAGGTACAAAACCGTTGACTCCACAACCTACAACCCAAATTCTTGACTTCTCGCCAGTGTTTCTAATCTTACACCTTAGACCTGACCATCTTTACTTTATTACACTGTTTTAGTAAGCTCCTAACTGGTCACCCTACCTCCAGTGGTTTAAACTCCGAATATGCTTTACAAGTAATCCCCCTAAAACTCTTCTATCTTTTCACTGTCATGCTCAAAACCCATCAATAGCCCTTCAACTGGCAGAGAATAAATTTTAAACTCCATAAAATGCAACTCAAGGGCACTCCACCATCTGACCTTGTTCTGCTTTCTAACATATTTCTTTATTCCCAGCCTGCCCTTCCCTATGGCCTCTGCATGCTCTCAGGGTTCCCACAACACATCTAAGTTTCTCCATCTTCCTTATTTGCACTCAAAGTGCCCTTTTCCTCAATTCTGCACAATGAGCATTTTCATACATTTCAAAGCCTACCTGATGTGACATTCCCTCCTTCATAGAGCAGTGACTGATCACGTTGCCAGAGTTCATCTCCCTTCTCTCATCACCTTTTGTCTGCTATTGTGTGAGTCATGTTCTACCTCCTATCAAAGTTCCCTGTGTATTTGTCTTACTTCCTCTATTAGACTGAAAACCCTACGAGAACAGGAATAGTCGTCCACACCAGCCCCTAGCCTAGTGGTTTGCACATAATGTCTATTGAATTGATTTTTTTCCACTTCTAAGAAGAAGTAACTTTTATTCTTTTAGAAGTACTTTCATTTCACATCTGACTTTGTCCTCTCTGTCAGGGAATAGCAAACAGACTTTACATCTCTGCATCACTAAATACTTTCCCTCTAATTATCCAAAGACGTTCCAAATAGATTTCTAATTCTCCCAAGTGTAAATTATATCAAATTAGGAGGTGGCTATGCCTTCTTTAAGCAGGAAACATAAATCACTCCTTTTCCATAGTAAGTAGTAACTAGTAGACTAAAAGAAATACTTGAATTATAAATCTTCAGTTTCATGGGCAAAATAATTTTTATACTGTTTGCAATAAATTCCTGGATTCTAGTTTGAAGGATATACATTATTTACCAAATGGATAATTTTCTTTAAAATCAAAGATGAAGTTACTCCCAATTCCACTGAAAGGAATATGACGTATTCCATGGGGTTTAGAAGAACTCCTAAAGTGAGTATGAAGGTAAACATGTTTTCCTTTTATCTGTGCCCTTCTGTGCCAGTCTGTACTCTTCTGTAATGATACAGGTGCCTGTCGTGTAGTAAGTGCTCAATAAATAAATGGATGACAGGAATCACCCAGTCCAGACATCATAGACTCCTGTCATATTAAAATTAAGTCTACTTATTATTCTTTGTTCAAGATTTCACAACTGAGACAATAAAAAATCAGTGACTCCAATTTTTTTTTCTTACTGTTCATAAGTTTAAAAACAAAAACTAAGTCCTTGATGTTTCAAATGTTATCACATGTTTCACTCCTGGAAACAACTGATTTTATTTGTCTGAAGTAGCCTCTGCTTTACTTATTATTTAGGGCTCTATTAAGGACTGCAGTTTAGTCTGTGAGACACCTTAAACCGTCACTAAAGGGAGTAATGTACACATCTCAAATCAGTGGGGAAAATGGCATGATGAATATCTGAACTGTCCAGAATAGATCTGCTTCAAATCCCAAAATAATTTTATCACCTGCATAGTGAAGAATTTGTCTCTTTTGTCCATCTGAACATGCTCTTACTTTACTATCATTAATGATGTACTTTAGGAGTATGTATATGTCTTAGAAGCAAATAGTCTCTCCTAGCTGTTAACTCTTCCAGCATCATTTAATTGCTACTTCTCTTAGTACACTTATGGCAGCTGTTTTGCAGTTATTTAAGAGTATGTATTTCTCCCATCCTGGCCTGGAAGTTCTTTGATAGATATTTAAATGTTCCGGCAGCACCTTATCTATAGAGGGTACACAATAAACTTATTAAATTAATAATTGGCAATAAAGAGATAAAGGTAACATGTTATTGGCTTTTCTTGTCAAGTGAAATTGATGCCCTTCATGCCATTACAGACACAGGGGACTTGACTCAATCCACACCCTAGAGGAATTTGGGGCAGGAAAAATGTATTTTCTGAGGCTTATATATATTGCTATGTCTTCTAAAATTTCCATTTATTAGTCTACTTAGAGTTCATCTATTTAAGGTTTCTGCAAAAGAATATATATTATTAGACTTCATACTCCCTAATTTGCATAGCAAATGTGCTGTAGGCCTGGACCTTTCAATGTATGTATGTCAATGATTTTAATGACAAGCTAATGATGAGGCCTGGGATTGATGGCTAAGGATAGTCAGTACAGGGACTCTGTACAGAGCATCTCAATGACGGCCCTTCTACTTTGAAATTTACTTTCCCGTGTTCATCTAAAAATGTCCTGAGACATGATCGGGGTGATTGGCTTAGTGTTTTAGTTTTCAGGAATATGTTAGTGAATAAGTCTTTGGACTAAACATAGTAATAATTTGTGTTTGTTTGTTTTTTAATTTTATTACCTTAAATGTACTTTCAAAAAGGTTACTTTAATAACCTTAATGCCCAGCATCTGATGTATGGGGCACATATGTCTTTGTTTTATGACTTTTCTAATATAGTGATAAAAATCTCATTTTGGGAGAAGGGCTGAAATATTTTTAGAGCTACTTAAGCTCATACAATATTTAAAGTTTAATTCATGTTTTTATACCATACCTTCTTCTGAAAAGGATTCTTGATTGTGATTACATCATGACTATCTACTCTCTATTGATCACTGTGACCTCGGCACTGTTCCAGGTGGTTTACAAATGTAAAAAAACAAAAACAAACAAACCATTTAACCCTCATAACAACTGTACAAAGTCGGTATTTTCTTATCTCTGTTTTATGAGTAAAGAAACGGAGTAACAGAGACATTAAGTAACTTGCCCAAGGTCACATAGCTGGGGATTAAAGGACCCAGGACTCAAACCCAATTATTTTATCCTCAAAGCCCACTTATATTCTTAAACAATATATTATTAACCACGGCTGCATGACTGAAGATTGTAAAATGAGGTGCCTAAACTATTCGGTATTGCTTTACACTACACTCACAAGTTAATAAAAATATTCAGATCGTAAAATGTATTGTATTAAATTATACCCTGGTAATTAAAAACCTTTGGATATTCTACTGAAGAAGATACATAAGGAAGAATTGGTGAGCACTCAATAGAGGGAATTTCTTTAAAGGGATTCCTTTATTTTACATGAATTGTCAGAGTTTTCTTTGGTGAAGGAGAGCATGTTTCCTAGAAAAAAATCTTATCCTAAAGTGGTATAATGAGTGGTACCTTGAAAAATTTGGAAAAGTGAACACTATAGAAATGTCCACTTTTTCTCCCTGGAATAAATGAAATGACCCTCATGTTCTATAGTGGGGGTGACAAGAGGAAGATACCACTGAAGGCCACAGAAGAGATTGGTTTCCATTCATCCTGCCATCCTCCAGACATGCCTTTTCCTTCTGTTCCATTTGTTTTCAGTCGCCATAGTAGGACAAGTGAAAATGTGGAACGCTTTAAGATTCAAAAGTGAGAAATGTAATATAAGTAGAAATGATCATGGTAGAATTTTATTTTTATTGAAAAGGATTCCACCAATTTATAGGTACAGGTACTGTAATAATCAAGCAATTTTATTCCCTGGATGTTTAAATTTTTCTTCCTTCTTCTTACTTCTTTCTTAAACATTGTATTGCTGGCAATCAGTTATTAAAAACTGAGCATTAGTAATTATTGGCTTTGGTTTTAGTTTATTTTAGTAAATCAGCAGCCTGATCTTGTAGCCTTAAGGGAAATTTTTATTTACATCTTTCCTAGGTCTGATAGCTTGTTCATAAACTAACTCTGATGGAAAGGATTCTAAGAATACTTAATTCCAGGAGAAACTTTCCTTTTTAGAATTAATGCAAATGAAACTCTAATGACGTAATGGCATATCATTTATTCAGTCAACACATTTTTACTAGGTGTTTGCTATGTGTACAGCTCTCCTGATGTATGACGTTCATAGTCTAGTTGGCAACACATGGTTTAGCCACCACTAGAAAGAGTTCAGTGCAGTACATGTGATAAGGCAACTTGGAAAGCAGGAATAACAAGATTCCAAGACACATTCTAGCGCCCAGCATGTGTACTTGTCCTGGCTCTGCCTGTACTGATCATAACACTTGGAAAGTCACTCATTTTCTAATCTGTAAAATAGGAGCATTGAATAAAATTATGTTTGATACAATTTCAAAGATTCTATGGTTCTGGGTATCAGAATCATCAAGGAAAAAAAATGCTTTGGAGAGTCAAAGGAGATCAGTGCCGACTGGGCAGGTCAAACAAAAAACCTTTAGAAGTTGATAAGATATATAAGCTGGTCCTTAAACTGTAGGCAGGGTGTGCATAGGTGGCACACACAGCAGAAGAGAATCCCAGGTTCTGTGGACACTCAGAGGGTTGAGCAGGGAAGCACAGCTGAAGCAGGCAGGAAAATGGCTTGGAGTAGTAGCTGAACACGATGTTTCAGGGTGGTATTTTGAGTCTGGAATAGAAGTCTGTCAGAAACACTGCTGTACATGGTGGTTTGAGTCCTGCCTATGAAGAATGGCTGAAGGGTTAGAGTTTTGTCTTAATCCCATCTCAATCCCCCTGTGTCTCAGTTCAGATAGATTTTTTTTTAAAGGCAGTGACATAATGAATTTACAAGGCAGTGACAGAATGAAATGAATTAAAATTCTCTGAGACTGCAATGGAACATACCTTTATAGCTATCCTTTTCTAAAAAAATTATACCTATGTTTTGTGTTTTAAAAATACATTGTTTGTTGTTCCTCTTTATCCAGAACTTGAGACTTTTCTGCAGGTTCTTTGTTCAAATAAAATCCAACCCAGAAAAGTCAACACAACTAAATCAGGTGCTCATGATATGGCAGTGCTCCAGCTGAGGGGACAGTGGAAGTGGAACAGGGGTTAGGAAACTGAATTAGTGTAGAGAGACCTCATAGTTCTTCTCAATGCCCTGAGAACATTAAAACACACCAACTACGTTAAGAGGTCAAATCTTTAGCTAAAAATTATAGGATGCCCAAACTGATGTTAATTGGCTGGAGGGTAATCCCACAGAACAGTGCTAGATGTCTATGTGTAACTTGCCAGCCACTCAATATGTTTTTAGAAATATTCAGATATTTAATCTTGAAAGTTTTCAATAGTCACAGGTCACTTATGTATGGTAATTAGAAAAAGGTGCTATTATATTAACCTTAAGGATTTATTCTAATCATTTTCAGTACTTAGAGTTTCCCATTCACTAAAATGTTCTGAATCCAGGATTGAACCTAGAAAATCTAAAATTATAAATTTAACTCATAACAACTTTTAAATCAAAACATCATTTTAAAAATAAAAGTCATTAAATGAATATGAACTTTCACAAGTAATCTTATTAGAAGATTTCATTTTTATATTTTAGAGGGTACTTTAGGAATATTAATATTATATTTAATATATGTTTAAAATTCTGGACATGTCTACATGATACTATAACAACTAGTTGGTTTATCAGTCATTTTACTGAAATTATTGGCAAGTTCAATGAAACATTTGGTCAAAGTGGTTGAATGTAATTGGTAGACATTTTAGTGAAAATAGTTTTATCTTTAAAAGGATCCTCATTAACAGCTTTTATGATTTCAGGCTTATACTATTCTGAAATTATCTATGGGCACACACACACCCATCCCCCCACCTACCTCTGTGGCACACATTTTCCTAACTGCATGTTTCTTCTTTTCCGGTTGACTGTGCAACCTTTTATTAGGACCAAATAGTTTATTCATCACATAAAATAGTAGCTACAAACCAGTTGTATGCATATACTAGAAGTCCTACTTTTCGAATTTATAAGTTATTTTTTGATAAATGATATTAGTTATTTCAGGGACTAAAATTTTATTTAGTAAATTATCATGCAGGACAATAAATAGTCCCCTGGAGATTTAAAACTACAGTGATTTTAAAATCTACTTGATAGTAAAGAACACCATTTCCAGCTGTCCTTAGTTTTTATCCATTTGGGGGCCCTTCATAACTGTCCTACTACTGTTATTCTTCAGTCCTTGCCTTTTTAACTGTTTAGTTAAGTTTGTATCTTCCAGACTACAACAATCCCACATAAAATTCATAGTCATGTAAGGATACCAACCGGTGGCCAGAGCCACCACAGGCTGTGCCCCTGTCCCCTTTAGGACGGCATCCCGAGATTTTCCCTCCTCCACTAGGAAGGGCGGAGGACCCTAGGACAGCCTAAGGCAAAGACAGAACTTAATCAACCCTTAAAAATAAGGAGGAATACAATCTCTCTGGGGGGAATGAGGTAGATGGGAGGCTGGCTGTGGGACAGGAAATCTCAGCCCTTCTGACACTTATCACCAGACGCCAAGACCAGACCCCAAGATAGGACTGACGGACGGTAGTCGGGGAGCTGGCTGCAACCAGCTAAAACCTACATGGACACGCATTTCACCTAGCAGCGACCCTAAGACTCATTTTACACGCATCACAGTGCGTTAGATGCTAAAAGACACACCCTGTAGTACCATTGTTGGAAACAGAAAGACCATAAAAGGACACAAAATGGCCAATGAAGCTCTTCAGGGAAATCTCCACCCTCTCCCAGAAAACCCTGAATATTCCTCCTACAAAATTGAATGCACAGCCCCTAATTAAAGGGACACCAATAATAGGTTTACACCCCAGCAAGAGCGCTTCTACTCTGTCACTGGAGCAGCCTACTTCTTCCTTTTCTTCTGTTTG
>NC_142508.1:28120000-28170000 GCF_057876585.1 Rhinolophus sinicus | reverse complement strand
TGCTGTTAGTGTTGAGATGTAAAGTGCAATCCTGAGCTAACATTATCTGTGCAAGCACCGTAGAATCATTTGCATATCTGCATAGATCTCACAACTGTACTCTTTACCTCCTTGTGATAAAGCTTTGTCTACCTGCAAACACAGTCAAAGGCTACAGCTGCAAACCAAAGCCACCTCTACCCATGGCCAAGAGCTCAAGGACAGAAGCAGCCACATGCTTTGGTCAGCCTTCTGTAACTTCAATTAGGACAAAGGAACCTTCTCCACGAACTACCTGCTGTTTTCTGATGACCTCTGGGATCTTTTCATTTAGCCCTAAACAAAGAATCAAATATGACAAAAACCACAGCTAAAAAGTTAATTCAGTCACAGAGTAATCTCCTGAGGCCAAAAGTCCATCTAAATGCAATGAAGATTGGCTTTCATTAAAGACAGAGGTGAGGACAAAATCCGCAGTGGAAGTTATGATATGCTAGAAAGCAACAAATGTGGATCATTGACCAAAACGATTATGTACTTGATGCCAATGCAGATTGCATATTGTTATATATATAGTACATTGTGTTTTTGTTTTCCCCCATCCGGTCACTTATTTTCGGTGGTGAATACATGTTGTTAGAAGATGTCTTGTATGGTCTAAATCTTTGTTGTGTACTATTTTTTATAGTCTTAAGTTATAATGAAAAAACAAAAAGTAGGAACCAAACATAAAAGGTCTAGTAAAGCCAAAAATTAATTTCATATTGATTTTAAAGTGATCTAGCTGAGTTTTTACACTGAAAGCAAAGATTATAGCAATTGTAGTCCATGGTATTTATTTTCAGTCAAACCAAAGTTACATATAATTCTGCCTCTGCTTATACGGGATATTAACACTAACAATACACTCCCTTTCAAAGACTTGCACAGGCCAAATTTTTGGAATGCTGGTTTTCCTGAGAACTCCAAACCCCCAAACTATGATAATGCGTTATCGTGTAGTTGAAAATAGCATAGTCAGATGTTTGCTTAAAACCAAGAAACTTTACGTGTTGCTTTTCATGTGCTGTGCCAAGTCTTGATAATACTTTTTCCCCCAACCAAGGGACCTCATAACCTGATTATGGTTATTGCTTTACAAACAGTTTTGACAGAAGGTGGCTGCTAGAGCTTAACAGACGTACTGGTTCCACGTGATGGAGCTGGTCCTTGCAAACTAAGCTCATCATTTATTCTTTGCTGAAGTCAGCAAATAGAGTTAGAGAGATACCCAGTCATCTATCACACCAAATAAAAGGACATAACGGCTTTCAAAAGGGTTTTCCCACTTACCCAAAAGGCTTTCTGAAAGCTTCTACCTCTGCAAAAAAAAAAAGAAAAAAAAGAAAAAAAAGAAAAAAAAAGAGAAAAAGTTAGAACAATTATGGCAGATTGCATGAAACGTGAGAACGTCACAGTAACTGCTACTTTTCATTCTGTCTGTCTTTGGGACATGATCAACGAACAGGAAGTTTACGATGTGGTATCAGAGGAAGGATTGGTATTTTGAAGGATGGTTTTCAGCCACCTAGGATCCTGCTGTAAGGATGATCTGAAGGGAAAATGGGTCTTTTCAGGTGCATGTTCAAAAGGCTTTGATGGACTGAAAGTACCTATGAGAGCTGTACCATCAGGAGGGTGGCCTAAGACTACAATGCTAAAGTATGCATACCTCAGTTACAAAACCTTTGAAAGGAAGTCTCAGCCACAGAATGCATATACCTGTAGAGTTTTGCATGGGTTTTATATGAATACAATTTTAAAAAATAGCTGCTTGCACATTATACCAGAAAAACCTCCAAAACTGCAATTGCTTTGAAAATAGATTTTAGGTTTTTTGGAGTTTTCTGAAATGCTTGGTCTGTATTTTGATAATTGTGCATATTATGTAAAAATGTTGGTGGACCCATAAATGACCAGACTTTTTCTAAGAAAAATGTTGCTTTAATGCATTTCATGAATTTTTACTCTTATATCATTGCTTGCTAGTAATAGCAAATCTGCTTTTCTGCATCTGCTTTGCGTAGCTATTGTAAGGCTTTGAACTAATGTATGTATTTATTGCTTGAACTTCTGTGCATACCTTATAAAGCATAATGTCTGACAATTTAAATGGCTCATGTATTCTTGCTTCTATCATAAGCAGATTATGGGGACTATGATCTTTTGTATACAGCAAATTTTAACTGTAGCACAAACATCTGTTTATGTATTGGTGGAATATACATGTTTTATTTATCTTTTTTGAGGTAAACTAATTTTTGATACTTTTCATTACTGTGTACTATGTTCATACTTTGAATTCTCTGACGTTAGAAGTCATGGTTGAGAATTGTAACAGCTGTTATTTGTTCTGTATTCATGGCTTTCACTGCTGAATAAAATAAAGGACCAAACCTAGGATTTGAAAGAAAACTGTCTACCTCTAACACCAGGGAGTTACCAGATTTTATTTTACAGAGTTTTAGTCTACAAAGACACAATTGCTTAAACCTAGTGGGTTTAAGGCTTATATTCTATGTGGTTGGATTGACAGCACAGTTGTACTGTTTGAAAATCAATTAAAATTTCATATAAATGTTACAAATATTTGGTAGAATTACCACTAACCAGGTTTTCCTTCAGTAAGTCCGATACGGAGAAAAGGTCACCAGCATTCTGTGTCTATAGCTGCTTACTTCCTAAGAATGCATTTCTTTCTTATTAGGGAATCGAAAAACAGTCAACTAGGAATAGCTACACAAGTATATCTAAAATAAACCATCCCGGACTTTAACATCCCTGGGTAGATTCAGTTGCAAAATTCATTAGGCTATTTTGTAAAGTTTTCAAATTGGATGTTTGCATTTTGGAGAATTTGGGAGACTTCATCCTACACTTGCCAATATTAACACATATTTGAACCATAGCTTTATTAATGCCATAAAGCTATTGAAAGAAATATGGCTTACCCTTGTTATTTCATGAGTTCAGGTTACAATGAAAGGTTTTTATTTTTTATTTTTTATCCATGAATGCTTGGCAGATCTTATCTACCAAAAGAAGGATGTACATTTTCCTATAGAACTAATGTATGAACAGTGTGTCAGTGCTGTTGGATGTAAAAATGTATATGAAACCATTCCATTCACTTGATTACATTTCTGAAGTATAAATAAAAAATCTAATTCTTTTTGACCCATTTATAACCCCTAGGATTTTATTTTTTCGGAGAGACCATTCTTCCCTGCCAGAGCCAAGTCATAAATTTACGTACACATGTCCCACAATTTGTTTAAAATCATTTCCTTAGGAATCGGGGATTCATAAACCAAACCGCACTCAAACTTAGTCAATAAAAATGGAGGCTGCTTGTCAAATACATTCCATTAAAAACTATCTTCAAGTTCAAAATTGGCTTTCGCACATAATCATCTCATGTTTTCATGTTTTTATTCTAATAGAATTTGACACGAATTCTGAACCTTGAAAAAGAAGGGAAACATGGTTATTTAACTTTATGACTTTATCCTTTTTCTTTTGCCTCCAAATATCAGTGACACCCATGGCGTGCTGCTGTGGTTTAGGAGGCTGTATAGGGTTAGGGTTGGTACCTCCTAAGGGAATCCTTCTTAGGCCTCTAGGGGCCGGTCCCAGGGCTTTACTAGAGGCCAAAGATAGGACCACTGTAGAAGGGAAATCTGCCTTTTTCTTATTTTACACATAATTTCATGTTTTCTGTCATCCCAATGAGAGAGTACCTTGACTATAGATCTTTCCACAGGATAAAAATTGTTTTAAAAGACATGTGAACATGGAATCAGTTTAGAATTCATTTTTCACTGTCAGTTGGCTAGTAGTAAACAAATACCAACTTGCCCCCATCCAGTGTACTTATTAACTTAGTAAACAAAACATAACAAGATGTGAATACAGTCCTCACATACACTATTGCTCTAACACAGGGAGAATTATTTAGAGATGAAGACTAACAATTTTTTAAAAAAGGAAAACTTTTGGCAAATGTTTTGTACATAAAAGTAAGTTCAAACTCACGTCACTCATAGTTTAATAATACACAGTGTTGGCAGATATATTGTGTTGCGTCAATGTGTCAATGGAGGATTCAGCTGCTTTGTAAAAAACTGGTTACTAAATTATTTTGAATTTTTAAAAATTACACCAAAAACAAAATGGCAACTTAAAATCTAACTAACCATAATAAAAATGCAAACAGCAAGTTACACTCAAACCATTTTTCCAGGCAGGAGTAATGAAAGCTAAATATCCAACTCTTTACTGTTTACAATATTTTACAAAATGAGATTCAGACAAATTGTAACACTTAAGTGCTAATGAAGGAAAAGAACATAAGCTACATCTTTTCATTATTAATCAGTTTTTGAAATGCATACAAAACTTTTAAACGTTAGAGTACAAGATTACTGCGTGAGAATGTGTAACTTGAGAAAATAAAGTGTGGCTTCCCCCACAATTTGACACATTATTCCCTTCACTCTCTTTCTATGTTCAGTCGCCATCAATACTGACTAAAGGGAGCCCTGTGACACCTGAGTAAATAGAAAGAACAGTAGTAGTAAGTAGAGTTTACAATTTCCTGGGGAATTGGCAACTTACATTGACTCTAACGTATTACTTAAGCCAATATATACACATGAATGTGTGCACAAAAAAATACTTCAAAAATAAAATCAAACCTTAACTTTAAGCCCTAAATGTGTATTGTTGATTTCACACTCTCCTGTGAAGGTTTACTCGATACTCTTTGAAGTAAATATCAGCCAACTTGTTTCCTAAAGTTGAAATTGATCTTACGCACTAAATCATGGGTCTTCAGTTTCCAAGGCTCCTGTAGAAAATACAAATATCTACATAACAAAAATGATCACCCCTCCCTTCACATTTGATGATTATTGAGGTCAAAAGGTTTGACAAGGAACACATACAGAGGTGAGGATGAACAGAAAGGAGAAAAGAAAATGAAGTTATAAAAGGAAATGTGCCAGCTACAACCAGATGTGATGTGTCTTTTTTTCAACTCTTCATATCATGATTCTAAAACTGAAGAGGTCATTGATTTGAAACTCAACTATGTGCATTATTCTCCTCTCAGTCACTTCCAGTGCTCATCCCCTTGTGTTCAACAACTTGCTATTGTCCTGAGGAACTGGTACAGACCAGCCTACATGTTCCCATAGCACCTTTCAGGGCTTTTGATGTGAGGCAAAGCCCAAAGCCACCATTCTCTTCCTCCCTTGGGAGGCAGCCCATGGCCCTAGTGGCAAGGGGAATGCTATGTAATGGAGGGAACAATGGACCTGCCTTCCTCGCTTGACTCTCCTTTAAATATATTTAAATGATGCTATAGAAAATGCAATATTTAAAATTTACCTATCCTCTTTGATCTAATGTGCTAAAAAATTAACAAGCAGTCTCAGGGGAAAGTTACAAAATTTAAAAACGGCATTTCTCCAAATACGGAGTTATTATGGCCATGTATTCACATATTCTCCACAAGCCAAAAATTAAGCTTTTCAGAAAACAAACAAACAAAAAAACAGGAAAGCTTGAGTGAGTACCAAGCTGGAACTGAACTCTACACCAACATTTAAGTGTTCTGCTTAGCGCCCTCTGTGAGAGAAGGCGCTCTGGACAGCTAACCTCAAGAAACCAGAGCAACAGAATCTCAATAGGAACATTTCATCTGAAGTTAATTAGATGGTAAACGTCTTGTAATAATGTCAAAAGCTTACTACCAATGCTGCGCATTTATTTCGTTTTGGCTTCTTTGATAATAGAGATAAGTTCAAAGTTAATACAAAGGAATAAAATTTCAAAGAATTAAACAAATGAATTTTAAAATTATTTTACAGATCAAGCTGGTTTCCTAACAACCGTGAAAAGCTGTGTGGGCCCAAATCAGAAGGGTTACCAGTGGATGGGATCTATGAGTTGGGAATACTTTTAAATTGGGATGTTCAGTGCTGAAATAGGGTAAGTGGGAAGTATAATTGGTGAGACTATTACATTTGGTAAATTTCTGTGAGACATAAAGCCCTAAATATTGATCTCTCTACTTAGTAGGCACTCAGGGACTATCCAAAATGATTCCCATTCCAGGGACTTGAGACACAGCTCAGCTGCACATGGGAGGGGCTTTCATAGGAAGCTGAAGTTGGGCCAATTTTGAATGCAAGACAGTTTCCTTACTCTCTCATTTCTAGCCAAGCCTTTGAGTTGCTCAGAAATCTATGTTTGTCATATAGAAGTGAGCTTTTGGATAAAGCTATCTCTTCCTCAAAATCCATACTGTAAATAGCTCCCGCTCAAACAACTTCTTCTCTAGGAAGTGACGTGGGAAGGCATACATACATGAACACCCGTGAAGCCCTATCTTAATGAAGGTCTCAGTTTCAATTTGGCCATGTTTATCTAACCATGTTTCTCAGACCCCACCTCGATGGAGAGGTAGCTGACCTGAGTGCCTGTCCTAACAGTTGCCTCTGGATATAACCCCCATTATTCAATCTCTTCAACTTTGGTTCCTGAGGCCTTGCTCTTGCATCAAGTCAATTCTTTAGAGAGAAGGAATGTCACTGTGACAATCACCTTTCTCAGGGGTGTTTCTTAAGGTCCCTGGGCTTGCCCCACATTATGGCTGTCTTGACATCTGCAGTAACCCCTGTTGGTGGTTTTTGTCCTTGACAGTGATTTTCCTACTGTGCCTCTGCTTGTGGGGAGAAGGTCTTGCTTCCGTTTTTCCTAAGAATGAGACTCTGGGCTCCGGATTGCCCTTTGGTCTCACAGTCTCCATACCTAGATCCTCAACCACTGGTGAGGTCGTCGCTCAGCACCAGATGTATCCCAGGCCTTTCGTCCAGATTGTCTCCTGTAAAATCCAAAATGCCTCTGCCCAAGTTCTGATAATACATGTCATTACCCTGACTCAAAAGCGAAGAGTACAATGGGGAAGCCCAACCAAAAAAATTAGCTGCAATGTCTGGCATTGAAAGTAAAAAATAAGTCTGCGTGAGCACTCTGTTGATTTCTATGTGCCAAAATTTATGATGAGTCCCAGGAGACTAAGAACACTGCAAAGATTAAGAACTTTGGTGTTTATTTCATAACCAAATTGTTGACTATACTGGGAAGAATTTCAGAAAAAGTAAAAATCGGAGCTCATTGGATGTGTTCATTTGCAAACTGTGACAGTGAATGTTGTATTATATTTTTCTTTTCATTGATTACTCCAAACTTCAAAATCATGCATATATAAAAAGTGCCAGGATGGTCATTCAAATTCAGGTAAAGCGACATCATCAGCTCCCAGTAAGGTAAACTATACTTACGATGCTAACACCAGAAGAGTTAAGAATACAATCGTCTTCGACACTAAACTTCCATTGTCATGAAGAGATACTTAATAGCTCCTTGACACAGTTTACAAATACATTTTGAAAATATTACGATCAGTACTTATTTCAACTGGTTCAAGAATACCTAGAATTAAAACAAAACAAAGCAACAAAAAACCCACCAACAGGTGGCGTCTGCCGGCTGCAGCGAGGTAAGGGAGAGCAGGAGGAGGGCACAGGCCCACAGGCCTCCTTCCCAGAGAGCGCCTAGCAGCCTCCAGGCGCAAGCCAGACCCTATGCCTGCCCCTCAGACCAACGCTCTGAGACCAGCCAAGAAGCCTCTTTCAGTCTGGATGTCTCTCCACCCACTGCTTCCCTGCTGGGCCCTGGGACAGGTGAGTCTGCCAGCGGGGCATCCGTCCTTTAAGAGCTCTGCTCAGTTTGCTATAGCCTGTGGGATTCCAGCGGCCCATGGCTTTCAAAGCTAGATGTTTTGATGGATTGTTTCTCACGTGTAGGTCTTAAAAGAGTCTATGTATGCCAGGGACTATCGTAAGCAAATCCTCACACGTTGTCTTAATTGACGCTAATAGCCATTCTGTGATATGAGTAATTTCCCCATTTATCAGATGGAGAAACTGAGAGTTGGAAAACGCTGTGGTGGCATCATTACTGTCATGGAATCAGCAAAGAACTGGGATTCAAATGTAGGGTGTCTATTTTCCCATAGGTCCTTACATGGGAAGTGTGAGTGATTTTGCACATGGAGACATTTTAATGAAGGGATGATAAGTAAATTATCATTGAAGTTGAAATTCTGGAGCACCGAGGTTACCTGGATTACAGAATCATTGTGTGAAATAACTGTAGAAAGTGATTGAAAGAACAAGTTTTTTTTAGAGACTTAAATTTCATATTTCTATGACAGACAGGGTGGCTGTTTTTAAACTTGTTTGTTTCTTTGTGGTCTGCTTAATTTTCCAAATGATTTGTGGCAATAACATGACTACAGGTTTTTGACCCCTAATGAATCAATGAGTATTATTTTTGAAATTAATTCCCAGCATAATGTGTTAGATGGGCTATGGAAATCTTAGTGGAGGCTGTGATATGACTGGTTATTCAGAGCCTGTGGGTCATTGTCACTGTTCTTTTGGAGATGAAGAGTCTCATCTTGTGAAACTTCAGGTGACTCAGACATTGAGCCAGTATCTGTCAAAGTCCTATTTGAAGAGATGTTTCTTAAAGTCAGGAACCAAATGTGTTACTCATTCTCGGTACAGAGAGATACTCAATACAATTAATCATATTTAAATGACGTGGTTTACTGCAAACATGTAGCCTTTTTCATCAGAAGTTGTTTTATTACTAAAACTACTTTTATTATCCACTGTGTTTCTTTTTGTCTTTATCTATTTTATGTGGTGTTTGGAGGTATAATAAGCCTTGTTATCAGTTGGCTAGCTTAATTGAAAAATATTTTGAAAAGTTAAAAGGCAAAACAAAACATATTGAAAACCATTTCCATACCAATTTTTTCCCTCTGTTAGTTCAGTTGTAAGAAATGGAGAACAAAAGCATTACCAACCAAGGCTTTTAACGGAAATATAATTGCTTACACATCCAAATACATCAACCAAGTTTGCAACACACGATTAGGCAGCCAATTGTGTTGAAAACGTGCTTGCTCATTCAGAGGAGACCACGCCCCAGGGCTCACCCACTCGCTCCTCTTCAGTCCTGAAGTTCAGTTAGCACCAGTCCATTCCAGTTAGCCACTTCTTGAAAATATAATGGGGCCACTAGGTAGTAAGAACCTGTTGGGTGCAAATGAAAGCACCAACTTCTTCAAAAACATCCCCACCAGTCAGGCCAGACTTTCCTAACAACTCCAGCAATGTCTTTCTATCCAAAGATGCTGGTAATTGATGAATAGTTATGTGCCAAGTGCTGCAAACAGTGTAGCATATTTAAAACATATGATGTTACGGATGTGGATCAAATCTTATTTTTTTTAGCTTGCATGTCACGTGAATAGGCACTCAATTTAAAAGAAAAGCAGTCACATTTTGTATTTGGTCTCAGGTACATGTCCTCATATGCATCTCCCCACCTGAAGTTAATTTAGTTTTCAATTCTGAAGGAAACCTAGCTTTCCATGTCCTGGAATTCTTTTCTATTATAACTATACTACTGATTTCTTGGAATGACTTCAATGTGGCACAGCCACTTTCCACTCCTCAGTTTCATGTTGAATATCAAAGTAAAGCAAGATCATCTTCACCCTGAGTGCAGAGACATATATTTTGCAACACCTAGTGTGGGGACAGAGCCCCAGAGAGTAGTTTACAGGCTCTCGGCCTCACGTGGAAAGGTGCTGGCTCGGGTGGTGGATGGCTGTCGGCTGTGGCTGATTGGCCGTCGGCTGTGGCCGGTTAGCCGATTGGCCGCTGGTATAACTGCTGCGACTACGGAGGAGAGCCGAGGAGAGCGGAAGAGGAAGAGGAACAGAGTCGAGGAGAGTGGAGGAGAGTCGTCCGTTGGTTGGCCGAAAGGCTGACAACAGGTCACGCGTCCGGTGGGCCCAGCCTCCAGTGAGACCATAGTGGTATGACTCCCCCACCTATGGCTCCGTGGGTGTTCCTTTTTGGCCTCACCATGTCCTGCATTCTTATGTGGGGAGCGGGAGCAGAGACCCTGCAGGCCGCCCCTCACGACAAATGGCGTGGCGAGCAGGGTCTCCAGCACGACACCTAGGCTTCAGGAATTCAAAAAACAAGCTGGCAGGCGACTGTCCCCTCCTTTGGTTGAATAGCTGATTGCTTACCACTTCATCCTTTAGGATCAACCCAGCAGTGTTGGGATCAACTGTGTGTTGGAAATGAGTTCTCCTGGGATAATAATGCTAAATGTTGCTCTCCTTCCCACCAGGCTACCACGTGTACTACAGGAGTGAGAACAGGATGCCAGCTAGCCAGCCAAGTAGAAAAAGTAGGATGCCTTCCAGTTAGGCACCAAATTCCATTTTCTTTTCCCTAGGTATTTGTCGATTTCCTGGTAATCATCAGCCCAGACAAAGCTTAATGCAAAAACTATGCATTTACACGTGAAGCTGACTGTTTAACCCCATATTACTTTCCAATTGCTGCTCTAATAAATGACCACCAACTCAGTGGCATAAAACTACACAAATTTCTTACCTCATCACAGGTCTCGATGAGGTAAAGTTGAGGTGCCAGCAGGGCTGCCTTCTCCCCTGGAGGCTCCTGGGCAGAATGCAGGCAGTGGCTTGCCTGTTCCAGCTTCTAGATGCTTCCCACAAGCCTTGGCTTGTGGCCTTCTCCCTCCATCTTCAAACCCAGCAGCAACGGGGCAACTCCTTATATCACTCTGACCTCTGCTGCCTCTCTTCCACTTACAAGGACGCTTGTGGTCATATTGTGTCCAGGATGATAATCCAGAATAACCTCCCTATTTTAGGTGTAGCTGATTATCAACCTTAATTTCATCTACAACCTTAATTCCCCTTTGCCATGTAACCAAACACAGTCACATGTTCCAGGGATTAGGACGTAGATAGATTTGGGGGGGGGGGGGGGGGGCATTATTCTGCCTACCACAGATTCATTTTCATTTCAACTGATGAAGATAAAAATGTTTTTCAACTAAAGTTCCCAAAAGCTGCTTGTGGACAGTCAACAGGAAAACATATCTTCCAGCCAAGTCCACACTTTGCTCTTACCAATATCTTTATATGGTTTTGCTGGTACCCTGCAGACTTTAAGATTCAACAATCTCTGGCTCCATATTGTCTGTGTTCTAACTTCACTGAGCCCCTGCCTTCCCCACTTGCCTTTGTGTGGGCAGCCGAGCTCTGCTCTCAGTAACGAGCCTCTGTGCCACACAGCAGACCTTTTGAAGAGTATCTACTTTTCATCATGCCAAAGTATGAGCTCACACGCGCTCATGCTTCCCTTTGTTCCCTCCAGGCTTCCATACCGCATGAGTTGCCTGTGCTTTCAGGGGGAATCAAGGTAGCAGACCTCAACAGCTTCTGTTTCAGGGGTTGAGGAGAGGTAGCAAAGAGGGGATTTAGGTTACATCCAATGGCCATCTCTTTCCTGGGCTTGCCCTCACAGCAGCTGGAGGGCTTGGCGGTGCTCAGCCCTCTGATTTAGAACTGCACAGGTCTGAAGGCTGAGCATGCTCCATGAAGGGCCTTCATCTTTGGAACCCCCTCTCTAAGGCTGTTGACCTATATGGCCTGAAGTAAATTCTATCTCACTAGTAAAGTGGATTTCACAGTTAATAAGGCCAAGCTGATTTGGATTATTTATTTTCAATATTAGCCACAGTTGCAGATCTCTCAGTTGTGTGCAGGAATTAAACCCATCTTTAGAAACCTCAGGAACAAATAGCACTGCCTGAGACAGGAGAGGGTTTGACTATAATCTTCTTTGTGTATTGCCAGCCACTTGCTCTATTACTGAATGCAGCCTGCACTCTGTGGTTCTTTCTTCCATGATGTTTTTTTTGGTCAAGCTGACCTGCTCCACCCGTTTCTTTTGTAAGTTTGATTACTTCAGGTGTCTCTCTATGTCTCTTGATAGCAAATGACTGAAAAGAATAAATGTAAATAAAGCACCTGGTATACATGCATACCGAGCCAGCTGCACTCGCCTGTGTGTGGGGCGGGGGCAGGGAGGGGGCTGGAGTAAGGTGAGCGTGAAGGAAGTTATTAGCTCTCCAGCAGGGGTAAAAAGAAAAGCCAGTTCTGTCAAAAGTGAATGTTGAAACAAAAGAAAATAACCCCGTCCCAAATGCTCTGGGCTGAACCGGCCTTCCTGGGGTCTTATTCTGGTTCAGAGCTAGCTCTGTCCTTGAAGTACTCTCTGTTGAGTGACACCAGTCCATGGTATCAAGTAGTGTTTAAAATACCTAGATTAAAAGCCTTCTGTATTTAATGTCTCAGCTCCAACAGGTATATAAACCAAAATGAACTTGCAAATTTCATTGAAGCTTTATCCTCGAGCCCAGGCTAGTCCCTAATGTCACAATTTCCACATTCCTGACAAAGAATCTTTTCCTGTGACCAAGTTCCCGCTCACAGCTAGCAGCTGGCCCATGCAGCGGGGGAAGGTGACTTCAGTGGTATCCCCACTCTTGCAGGGGTGCAGGTTAACATGCTCCTTGGGCAGTGAGGGGACTAGTACTCTGTTCTCTGTTCAAAGCTCTGAAGGATCAATGTGTGACATGTGATACTCGAGTTGATGCTATTCCTGTCCTGAAAGCATTAACTCCTGTTCCCTTCCCAGTGAAAGAGGTGAAAGGATGTGACTCTTGGCTCGGCACTGCCCAAGTAAATACTTTTTATCAAATTTCAGCCTGACGTGCATTGATATTTCAATTAGAACAGACAGATAACAGACCTTCTTAGAGATTTGTGCTAATGCAAAATAGGCTATGGATTTCAAGTGCGTTCAGACCAGCCGTGCGGCTGCTTTTATAGATCCAATGACTTCGGCCAGACATGGCCCCTGCACCCCTAGCCTGGCCAGCATCTCACAGGGAGCCCACTTCTAGTCAAGCTGCTCTCGGAAATGCCCCAGCGAGTCCTTCGTCTCTAGCACAATCTCTGCACTAAGGGATGCTGTATTGATAGCCCGACAGAGCCGATTGGAAAACATTGCTTTCTTAGGCTTTGGCACGTGAAACAGAAGCATCAGAGTGAGTGAGTGTGCAGCTGTGCCCCTCTCTCCTGAGCCTTTCCATTAGAAAAAGGCCGCGTAAGAGCAGGGTCGGGGGTGAGGTGGTCAGAGATGGCTGGACTCAGAAGCAGCTTCAGGCTGGGCCTGCTGAATGGAAGGACCCGCTCAGGGCCCCTGCAGTGACTTGGAGGCCCCCTCCTAGTGACCAGGACAGTAGAGAAGGGCCACTCTCCGGGCTGTTCTCAAAACTGGCTTGGCCTCAGCCTTGGACCGGATGGGGTCTGCAGTTCCCCACACTTACAGAAAGCATTTCAGCCTCTCCCAAGTCCTAACAGACTGAATAATGATGATTGCTTCGTGGGTTTTTTTCTACACAGAGCTTTCTTGGGATATAATTAACAAATAAAATTGTAAGATATTTAAAGTATACAACATGGTGATGTAACATACGTCTAAACCGTGAAAGGATTCTTCCATTGATTGCTTTGTTTTGTAGAACGGCCTACCCACAGTGCAGTCTACCCATGTCTGACTCTCCCCCATGACTGCTCACTCTGGCCCCGCCAGGTGCTCCCTCTGGTTTCAAAATGGCCCAGGCACACCTGTGGCTCATCAGGCCCCATGGAGCTGAGTTAACATGCCACAGAACATATGCAAAGCATCTCAAAATCACCTCCTTACTCTATTTCTTTTCTTGTTACTTAGCTAACACAGACGTTGCATGGTGGTCAACAGTTTTGCTTTAGAATATATTTCTGTTAAGTGTCAAATACAGAGGCAGCCTTGTTTAACTATTGGCTCTGTCCTTGCAACTAAAAACTGCTCCCAGCACTCATCTGGATATCTTGCTTTCAACTTTCATTGCTGTCTTGAATCCACTTCTATAGTCGTGTGTCTCATGTAGAGAGACTTGTTTCAGTGGCCAAGTGATGTGAGGGGACAGAGCCCCAGAGAGCAGTTTCCAGGCTCTCGGCCTCACGTGGAAAGGTGCTGGCTCTGGTAGTAGATGGCTGTCAGCTGTGGCTAGTTGGCCATCAGCTGTAACCATTGAGCCATTAGCCACTAATATAACTGCCGCAGCTACGTTGGGGAGTTGAGGAAGGTCGAGGGAAGTCAGAGAGTCAGTTCGTTGGCAGAAAAGCAGACAACAGGTCACATGTTGTGTGAATCCAGCCTCCAGTGAGATTATAGTGGTATGACTCCCCTACCTATGGCTCCGTGGGTGTTCCTTTTTGGCCTCACCATATCCTGTGTTCTTGTGTGGGGAGCGGTACCAGAGATCCCGCAGGACGCCCTGCGTGACATGATGTTCTAGGGCCATTATGAATCTAGAATTATGGTTTGAAATATGTTCCACTGGCCCTGTAGCTGGTGTTTTCTGCTTTGTCAGGTCAACCATGCCTTCATGTCATGCTCTTCATTAGAAGGAATTGTGGTTTTTAATGTTTAACCTTTTGGATGTGGCTGGACCCCCTTTCATTTGACTCATGTTGCAGCTCAAAATTATCATCTCTCATTTCTTTTAACTTTTTGTGCTTTAGCAAGCTTCCAACAGTTGGGTGGTATTTGTCCTGTGGTCTTGTTAGTGTCTGGTTCCAAAGTGGAATTATTTTCCCTGAATTTTATTCTCTAGTGTTGTGGGGACAGAGCCAGGAGCGCAGTTTCCAGGTTGTTGGCCTCACATGGAAAGGTGCTGGCTTGGGCAGTAAATGGTCATCAACTGTGATCGGATGGCCATCAGCTGTGACTAGTTGGCCATCAGCTGTCACCAGTGAGCCATTGGCCACTAATCTAACTGTCGTGGCTACACTAGCAGAGGATGTCAGCTGGCAAGTGCAGATTGCAGTTAGCAAGTGAGGTTGGTTGGCAGAGAAGCGGATGGCGGACAGCGGATCGTGTGGCTCCTGCTTCCTGTGTCTCTAACCCAGCTGCCAGCGAGAATATAGTTGTATGACTCCCTTATCCATGGCTCCGTGGGTGTTCCTTTTTGGCCTCACCATGTCCTGTGTTCTTATGTGGGGAGCAGGACCAGAGACCCCACATGACACCCTGTATGATAAGTGTATTTTTGCATTCTGGAATATTATATTGCAATATCTTATTGTAATTAGATATTAGGCTAAAGGTTAGACATTTTCACCTCCATCATTTTTGGACTCTTGCACCTTTGTCAAATTATCATTGAGAATGCAGTCACAGGAAAAGAGATATTGTCCTTAGCTTCCCCCACCTTGAAACTCTTATTTACAAGTCACTTGCCTCTCCATTTGGTTCCGCTGACCAAGTTAGACTTGATTTAATTGCCGATCTTACATTGAAATTAACTGCCACTCCCTCATTCTCCACTCACCTCTTAACCCCGCAACTCTCTATTCATGTATACGATTATGCAGTTTTTCCAATGAAATGAATCCAGGTATTCAGGTTGTGTCTACACAAATAAACAGAGGGGTGAGGATTAAACTACGGGAGCAGGTTTTGAGCCACATATTTTAGTTTGAAAATGGGCACCCTCTCTTTCTTTATGCTTTCTGACAGGGGAAGCAAAAATGGCATGATTCCTGATTGTTTTTCCCTGCATTAGAGTGGAGTATACCTGCCCATTGTGGCAACGTCGAGCCTTCTCTAGTTCCTTGTGATGATTCCATAAGTGATGGGTGATGTCTTCAGGTTGAAGCATATTCCCAAATGTGGCATGTGTAAAACATACCTACAAATCACCCGCATTACCACAAATGTACTGCTCTTGTTAGTGGACTCAGTTTTAAAATTTCTTCACTTGAATAATATATAATTACAACTGATATTAATAATAAGCAGCCTACCTTCAGAGTAGAAATTTTGCCTCAACTTAAAGGAACCTTTTGGTGAACATAACTGTGACATTAATATTACCTCCAAATTCGGGAGGCAGGGCTGTGGGAGGAGTCTTTCTGGTCTTCTGGGTGTGCACATCTGTCAGCAGCCCAGGCTGAGGGACTCTGATGCAGGCTATGTCCATGTCCTGTTGGGTTCCCTGAAGTCAAGGCATCTGCCTAAAGGAGGGGACCAACATATTGAATGACACTAAGGAAGTCCAGAGGATAATGATTCATAAACACACTAAAATGCAGGGTTGAAGTGAGGGAGTGGTATGCAGATAGCAAGAATCAGTATCTGGAAAAGGTCATAATGATCGATATTCATAATGGAGAGAGCCATAGAGAGACAGGACAGAGGAAGAAAAAGCAATTTTTTTCACAGATGAATTTCTCAAAGTGGGCAGATAAGGAGAACAGGACTGGGACAAGGAGCAGAAACCAATAGAATGGACTAAAGACTTTACTGTGGAATGTCCACGAGGTACTGTATCGCCCACCTGCATCTCTAAGCCTGCTCCTACAACAGCACTGCTGGTCTCCTGGTTGCAGTTAGGAAGAGACCCTCCAGTATCATAATCTCCTACCCATTTCTACCACACAACTTTTAGAGAAAACGTTTTCTCATTCCAGTTCACAGATAGGTCATTTATTTTCTGAATTACATATTTGTATGCTATGCTAATTTATCACCTACATTATAAAACATAAAATAGAAATTTTTAAAAAGGATGAGAAAAAAATTCCAAATAGAAATTCTAATACAGACCTCTTTCAATGAACATTAGAACACATCTCTGAAAAATTTGACACTCCATATAAAAATATTAATTGTGAGAATATCTTTTTATTTAACTGAGAATCATTATGTATCAACTCAAAAATCCCAACGAATTTCCCAAAATGTAACTAAACATAGTAAACTAACTACATGTAAGTTATAAACACTTAAAATGTAAAATACGAAAAATATCGCTTCCTGATATCTGAAAAATATAGTTACTGTACTAACAAATACCTGCTTTGAGTACAGAACATCCACTCTGAGCTTCAGCGTAGATACACATCCCTTTTGTTGACACTTGAAAACCCTTTAAAAACATCCATATGTAAATCTATGATTTTTACCAATTATATTTCATTGTTTTTTCAAAAATTTTCCATCACTTGGTTTAAAAATGTATTGAACGTTAAGGATGTAAATATATATATGTTTTTCTGTAAAATATTAGCCAAAAAAGTTGTATTGAGAGATATGAATTATGAAGATTGGGTATTAAAAACCAAGAGGTGTTTTACTGGGAAAGTATTAATCAGTGAGACTTTCTACATGGCTATGCCTACATTTTCTTCCATTACCCCAACAAAACAGCTTGTGTACGCTGAGGTGCAGTTTTCCCCATTGGAAGCTACTGCTTTCTAAAGACATCAGATGGTCTACCAGCGCGGCTAGTGTTGGAGTTGCCATCTGAGATCAGTGGCTAGTGGAGGAGACATCCACACACCCTCAGGTGAAGTCTGCTTGTCCCCACACCTTGCCTCACACCCAGAACTGGCAGTCCTTTCTCTTTCAGGGAAGAGCATGAGTCAGATATAGAAGCCCTGTGACAGTTACCCAGATTATCACCCACTCCTTCATTCAGGTGCATGGAGGTAACAGCACATGTTGGGTTGGAAATCACTTGATGGCAGTTGGAAGCATCAACAGGAAAGGCAGACATGAATAAGCAGATACAATGGATGCTGGAAAATGGATAATTTAGGGAAGAAAATATAATGGTTTTTAAAATTACTATCTTACAGAGATTAAAGAAAATATAGTATCCATATAACAAGAACTGGCTGCTAAGAAAAAGGATTAATCAGAGAATAAGAAAGAGTTGATGGAAATTTAAAACACAGATTGCCAAAACAAGTCAGCAAAAAGATGAGAACAAGTTCAGCAAATAACATGGAACAGAGGACAAGAGAGAGAAAGAGATGTAAAATGTCAAAACTTTCAAGGGAATAGAAGGTAATCCAAGAATAATAGATGAAACATTTGATGTTTATGTGCAATTACTTGTATATTAAAATAACATAATACAAAATTACTCAACAGAATAATAGTTTAGAACTGTTTTTGTTTGTTTGAATAGGGAAGGGAAGATTTGCCTTTGCTTAGAATTATAAATCTTTCAGGACAGAAACCTAAGGTTCTCTATAATTCATATTAAAATGATGAAGGAGAAATCAGGAAAGAAAGCAAAGCTTTCTAGTTTTTCCATCGTTTCTCTGCCTGCTGATCACCCTCAGGTTAGTGAGGAATACTCTGGAGAAAGTCCTTCCCTTCTGTCGCAGAGGAAGGAAGAGAGCTGTTGAGGACAAACCCAGAAATCTATGCAGGGATTCCATTTGCTGTTAAGAAACAAGGATTTACTGGCGTAGGTCAAAGCTAACGGCATTTCATGGTAGATATATTTCATCAGAAATGTTCTCACTAATGTTCCAGGTGCCCATTTAACTCTATGCATGGTCACTTTACCATCTCAGTCTCAAACCACTGTTATCCAGGAAGGATGATTCAGCTATCTATATGGGAGGAGAGAGAGAGAGAGGGAGAGAGAGGGAGAGAGAGGGAGAGAGAGGGAGCGAGAGGGAGGGGGAGAGAGAGAGTCAGAGAGACAGAGAGACAGAGAGAGACAGAGAGACAGAGAGAGACACTCTGGCATTTGACAAGAGAGTGTAGGGTCTGAAAGGAGTATTTTATAAAATACCATGGGTCATGGAGTTAGCAGCAGGAGCCTGGAGTAATAAACACAATTGGGGGGAGGAGCTGGAGGAATCTGCTCTCTTGCACAGTAGTTCTCAGCAGGCTACTCTAGTTCCTGGGTCTCATTCAGGAAGGATGAGTGTCACTGGGGAGACCAAACAGTTCTGGAACTGGCCTGGAAGTCTAAATGGGCCTGAAACCGCCCAATGTTGTTTATGGTCCTTGTCAATGCTGAGGAGGTCCAATTTAACTTAACAGAAACCACCGCCCCCCTCCCCAATGGGGCCACCACAGCCTGAGCCTCAGGATTCCTAGACAGGCAGTGTTCGGCTCTGGTTACATAACATAGCATTTGTTCAGTATTAGATCTCATAAGCGGTGCCACCTTATTTCTTCAGTTCTCACAGTCTCCCAGGAAGTGAAATGTACAGTGTGCAGTAAGAATTATTTTGTCACATTTAATACATTGCAATAAACAATTGTTAAGCAAGCCTTTTAGTTTATTACCTGTGTATTAATTATTGTATTACTTGTATTTATACTCTAGTCATGAGTATATTCATACAAGTTGCAATAAATTAATAAATAGTACCACTTCTCCACATCAACAGCATCTTAGGTTTCTTGGTATTTTATGATGTGTCTCATAATGATAAGATTTTACACCCTACACTTATCTGACTGGCTATTACAATGGTAATGTTTAACATGTTAAATAAGCAATATAGCATTTGGAAATATGAGGTGTGATTTAAAAAATACAGTGAATGTTTAAATTTTTTAAAAAATTTATTACAGTAAAAGACACACTGCCATTAATCCCTTTCCAAATATTCCCCCTCACTTCGAACACACTTATCCCATTGTTCTTGCCACTTTCTGAAGCAGTTCTGGAAGTCCTCTTTCGTGAGTGTCTTTAGTTGCACTGTCGTGGCTGCCTCTATGTCCTGAATCGATTCAAAGCATTTACCTCTCATGGTCATTTTGACTTCGGGGTAGAGCCAGATGTCTCACGGTGCCAGATCCTGTGAATAAGGTGGATGAGGACACACCGTAATGTTTCTATTTGACAGAAATTGCCATACAAGAAGCGATGTGTGACATGGAGTGTTGTCATGATGGAGGATGACGTAAAGACACACAAGTGGATATCCAGAACTGCTTCAGAAAGTGGCAAGAATGATGGGATAAGTGTGTTCGAAGTGAGGGGGCGTATTTTGAGGGTGATTAATGGCAACGTGCCTCTTACTGTGAAAAAAAACATATTTAAACATTCACTATATTGTTTGATCACACCTCATAGACTTTTTATTTGAAGCAAGAGGTCGATCTTACAAAAACATTTTAACTTGATAGTCCAATTAACTCTATAATTAATAAATATGATACTATACACAAAATAGAGGAAATATTACAACACTTCCCTGAATATGTAAAAATGAAAAACATGCAAGAATGGTATGAAATAGACATTATTGAAAACACTATTTAATTAAAAGAAATTTGTAGCATATTAGGTTTACCATTACTTTTGTTAATTTTCAAAACCACAACAAAACTATATTATGGCTTGGTGCTTTCTATTATCTTCATATGTATTAATTTGTTAATTATACTTTACATAAATCAGTGGAAAGCAGCTTAATTTGTCTAAGTATGGGGAAATTTCTCTGCGGTCCCCAAAATAATATAACAAACTAGTACAAAGAAAATATTGTTTATTTAATCATGCAGTGCCCAAATAGAAAGAAATTTCCAGATACAAAAAGTAGATCTTTTTCTCATATCTGAATTAAGATATGCCACGTCTTATCCATACTTGCTTATTAATGATCACATGCATATTCTTATCACAATATGATTTTGTATCATGTAAAAATAATTCATTTTTATTGCATCTGCATGAAAATAACTTTGGGGGCTGATTTTCATCTGAGGTGGAAAAGTCTACACTCATTTTTAAAGTGTGAGGCTATTGTAGTAACTTGAATAGTGTTACTCCCAAAGTTCACATCTACCCAGAACCTCAGAATTCAACCTTATGTGGAAATAGGGTATTTGCAAATATGGTTAAGTAATTTAATATGAGGTTATACTGATTTAGGGTAGGCTATAAGTCCAATGACTTGTGCCCTTACTGTTGAATAAGAAATGAAGATTTAGTGTCTACTATTTCTACTACAATTGTAAGCTTCCCAAGGATCGATATAAAGTCTTGTTAATCTTTGAGCAGTAGAGGACATTGGTTTTTGTTTGATATTCTTGGTTTCAGTTTTGTTTTGCTTTGAGGTTTTTTTTTTCTTTTGTTTGGTTGTTTTTGACCACAGAAAACTCATTTCCTCTTTTTCCAATAAAGCATCTCTATATCCTTTTGAAAAATTACCAAGTACTACTCTCCCAGTTGGTTAAGTCTTGGAAGGCGACATCAATAAAGATTTTCTTTTCTCCCCCATTCACGGAATGAGCATGAGATTCAAGCTAAGCTAGTTGGATTCTATATTCCCCAAACTGAATCTCCAGCAGAATAATGTAAGTGCGGAAGAGGGTTAGAAATAGTTTATCCAAGTATTAATATCCTGAATTTTCACTCGCTAAACACTCAGAAACTTCCTAATTGTTTCCTGTTGGAGGCCTAGTTCTTTAGCTGACATTCTGTCATTCTGTAGGGTAACACCAGAGCCTTCAAATAAATTCACATTCCTGTTGCTTACACACAGAGAATCCTGACTGATATCTCCACAAAATCTAGTTAATTACGGAGCATGAAGTTGCTCAGAGTAGCAATGTGTGTTCTCAGCACCCACTCTCACTCGTTGAAATGGAATTCTGGAGAGCTCACAGAACCTTTGATAAGACTGGAGAAAGATTGCTTGTCTCCATTTCATTTAGTTCTTTTTCTGGAGTTTTGTTCTGGTCTTTCATTTGGGAAACAGAACTGGCCTGGTAAGGAAGCCAATACCACTACAGTCAAACGCTAAATGCAAGATCTATGGTTCGCAAATATTTCTCCCATTCTGCAGGTTGCCTTTTCTTTCTGTTGATCATTTCCTTTCTGTGCAGAAACTTTTTAGTCTGATGTAGTCCCACCTGTCTAATTTTGTTTTTGCTGCTTTGTGCTTTTGGGGTTATATCCAGGAAATCATTGCCAAATCCAATGTCAAGAAGCTTTCCCCCTGTGTTTTCTTTATGAGTTTTACAGTTCAAGGTCTTACATTTAAATCTTTAATTCATTTTGAGTTGATTTTTGTGTATGGTGTAAGCATCCAATTTCATTCTATTGCATGTAGATATCAGTTTTTCAAGCACCATTTGTTGAAGAGAGTGAACCACATGTATGACAAGGGATTAATATCCAAAACATATAAAGAATTCCTAAAAATCCATAGCAAAAAAAAAAATAAATAAAAAATAAGGAATTTAAAGCCTGATTAAAAGAATAGGTAAAGAACTTGATTAGGCATTTCTCCAAAGAATACATACAAATAGGTAAAAGATGCTTAACAGTAATCATCAAAAAAATACAAATCGAAACCACAATGAGATATCACCTAACACCTGTTAGGATGGCTATTTAAAAAAAATATATAACAGAGAGAGACGTCATCAAAATGGCGGCATGAGGTGAGCCTCTGTAAATCTCCCATGGAATTACAACAAATCTAACAACTATAACTCCACAAAGGACTCCCTGCACAGCAGACAGGCAAGACGAAGAGACTCACTACTGAATTCACCTAAAGGTGGGTGAATCACACGATTGGGGAGGAGGGAATGGAGAAGTGCAGAGACGGAGCCCGGCGGGCACAGGACGCACACCTAGCTCAGTGCTGAGAGTTTGCTGCATCCCGGAACTACCGCAGCTGCGGGAGAGGGAAGAACTCGGACTGCTAGGGCACCGCTTATGGCCCACAGAGCTGAGGGGGCAGCACATAACACGGCTGAACCCAACGCTCACGGTAGAGACCTCAGAGAAAAGACTGACGGAAGAAGACTGAAAACGGTGATTTAAGCCCTCACTGCCGAGCAGAGAATGGAAGTCATAGGCACTGAGACTAACCACCCCCTCCCTACCCTCCCAGAGCTCGCCCCGCCCCCACCTGCCTGGTGCTAGAAGCTGAACAGTCACAGTGTCAGATCAAAAGAAAAGAATATTTGCTGTTCTGAGAACTGTGGTCCTCAGACACAGATTCGCAGCCCAACTAGTTCCGGCAAAGGGGAGGGAGCTGTGGAAGCAGGACTGGCTGTGGAGGTGGGCGCTGCCATTGCTCTGGGCCACCTTTCACAACTCACCTCGCCCCCGTCCCCACCTATCTGGGCGGATCCCTGCAGGAGTAAACAGCACTGCTGAAACACACGGGCTCTGAATCTGGTGCAGGAAGAGGTTTGGCACTTCAAAAGCTCTCCGCATCCCACACGGACACTGCGCCCTGTGACCCAGGCGAACTATTAACAGAGGAGAAGCCGGTCTCCCAGGGAATCCCCTCATTGTGTGAGAAGCTGGAATAGTGCAGAGAAAACATAGCACTACCATGTGAGAGAGGAAAAAAAAGGCTGCAGTCGGAGAGAAAATCAAGCGTTCTACTGACAAGTACTGGAAAACAAAAGAAAGACCTCTTCCTATCAACCTGTTGCAGAAGCCACTCCTGTAGATGTCTAGGAAGAGAAATAATAAATCAGCAATTGCCATGAATAACCAAGGCAACAAGACAGCTCAGAAAGAAAGTGAAAGTCTCCAGAAAAGGAACTTAAGATATGGAAATATGTGACTTAAATGACAGAGAATTCAAGATTGCAGTTCTGAAAAAACTCAATGAGATGAAAGAAAACACAGAAAGGCAGTTTAATGAACTCAGAAACACAATCAGAGAACAACATGAGCATTTTACGAAAGAGATTGAAATTTTAAAAAAAAACCAAATAGAATTTCTGGAGATTAAGAACTCAATAGAAGAAATTAAGAATGAAATAACCATTTTAGATAGTAGAGTTGACCAGATGGAGGAAAGAATCAGTGACATCGAAGACAGAAACCTGGAAATGACACGGATGGAAGAAGAAAGAGACCTGAGACTTAAAAGAAATGAAAGATCTCTACAAGAACTTTCTTATTCCATCAGAAAGAGCAATATAAGAAAAATGGGCATACTAGAAGGAGCAGAAAGAGAGAAGGGAACAGAGAATATTTTCAAACAAATCATCGATGAGAAGTTCCCAAACTTGTGGAAAGAATTGGATACTCGAATCCAAGAAGGAAATAGAACACCTAATTACCTCAATCCCAACAGGCCTTCTCCAAGGTACATTGTATTGAAGCTGTCTAAAATCAACGACAAAGAAAGAATCCTCAAGGCAGCCAGGGAAAAGAAGACGGTAACCTACAAAGGAAAGCCCATTAGATTAGCATCAGATTTTTCAGCAGAAACTCTACAAGCCAGGAGGGAGTTGAACCAAATATTCAAAGTATTGAAAGAGAGAAATTATGAGCCAAGAATAATATATCCAGCAAAGATATCCTTTAGATATGAAGGAGGAATAAAGACCTTTCCAGACATACAGAAGCTGAGGGAATTTTCTAATACACGACCTGCACTACAAGAAATACTAAAGGAGGCTATTCGACCACCATCAACAGGGACAATTAGAGGGAATTTTCTAATACACGACCTGCACTACAAGGAATACTAAAGGAGGCTATTCGACCACCAAAACATAAAAAGGGGGGAGAGTAAAGGCCTGAACCAGAATATGGGAATGGAGAAAGTAAGCGTGCTGAAGAAAATGGAATACTCTAAATATCAAACTTTCTTTTACATAACCTTAAGGGTAACCACTCAAAAAAAATTCAGAACTGAAATATACACTGTAATAAAAGAAGAAACAGAGGGAAACATCATAGAATACCACCACACAGAAATAATAGACAGCAACAAAAAAGCAAAGAAACAATGGAGACACAGCCTTACCAGAAAACTAAGGATAGAATGACAGGAAATCCTCACATATCAATAATCACCCTAAATGTAAATGGACTGAACTCACCAATAAAAAGGCACAGAGTAGCAGATTGGATCAAAAAACTAAACCCAACCATATGCTTTCTCCAAGAGACGTATCTCAGCTACAAGGACAAGCACAGACTCAAAGTAAAAGGGTGGAAATTGACACTCCAAGCAAATGGTATCCAGAGAAAATCAGGTGTAGCCATACTGATATCAGATGAAAAAGACTTCAGGGTGAAAAAGGTAACAAGAGACAAAGATGGACATTTTATAACGGTAAAGGGGACTATACAACAAGAAGACATAACAGTCATCAATATTTATGTCCCCAATTAGGGAGCACTGAAATATACCAAGCAACTACTAACAGAACTAAAGGGAGAAATTGACCAAAACACAATTATACTAGGGGACCTAAATACATAATTGACAGCTATGGGTAGGTCATCCAAACAGAAAACAAATAACGAAATAGCAGCCCTAAATGACACATTAGATGAAATGGACGTAATTGACATATATAGAGCACTTCATCCTAAAACATCAGACTGTACATTTTTTTTCTAGTGTACATGGAACATTTCCAAGGATAGACCATATATTGGGACATAAAATCAGCCTCAGCAAATTTAAGAAGATTGGAATCATACCAAGACTATTCTCTGATCAAGGCTTTGAAATTGGATATCAACTGCAAAAAGAAAGCAGGAAAAAACACAACATGGAGATTAAACAACATACTTTTAAAGAATGACTGGGTCAAAAAGAAATTAGAGGAGAGATCAAAAGATAAAAATGACAATGAAAATACATCCTACCAAAATTTTTGGGATGCAGCGAAGGCTGTTTTAAGAGGGAAATTTATCTCATTACAGGCCTATCTCAAGAAACAAGAAAAATCCCAAATAAATAACTTCATGTTACACCTTAAAGAGCCAGAAAAAGAAGAACAAAGGAAACCCAAGGTCAGCAGAAGAAAGGAAATAACAAAAGTCAGAGCAGAACTAAATGAACTAGAGAACAAAAAGACAATAGAAAAAATTAATGTGACAAAGAGCTGGTTCTTTGAGAAGATTAACAAAATTGACAAATCCTTGGCTAGACTCACTAAGATAAAAAGAGAGCAGAACTAATTAACAAAATCAGAAATGAAAAAGGGGAAATTATCACGGACACCACAGAAATTACAAAGGAACATCCAAGAATACTATGAAGGACTATATGCCACCAAATTCAATAACCTAGAAGAAATGGACAAGTTCTTAGAAACATATAGCCTTCCTAGGCTGAACCATGAAGAACTGGAAAAATCTAAACAGACTGATCACCAGTAACGAAATTGAATCAGTCATCCAAAACCTTCCCAAAAGCAAAAGTCCAGGACCAGATAGATGGCTTCACTAGTGAATTCTACCAAACCTTCAAAGAGGATCTAATACCAATCCTGCTCAAACTCTTCCAAAAAATTGAAGAAGAGAGAGTACTCCCTAACTAATTTTATGAGGCCAACATTACCCTGATACCAAAACCTGGTAAGGACAACATAAAAAAGAAAACTACAGACCAATATCTCTGATGAATACAGATGCAAAAATCCTAAACAAAATTCTAGCAAATCGAATACAGCAATGCATTAAAAAGATTATTCATCATGACCAAGTGGAGTTCATCCCCGGGACACAAGGATGGTTCAACATCCACAAATCCATCAATGTGATACATCACATAAACAAAATAAAGGACAAAAATCATATGATTATATCAACTGACGCAGAAAAAACATTCGACATGATAGAACAACAATTTATGATTAAAACATTTAATAAAATAGGTATAGAAGGAAAATACCTTAACATAATAAAGGCCATATATGACAAACCCTCAGCTAATCTCATAATTAGTGATGAAAAACTGAAGCCCTTTGCTCTATGTTCAGAAACATGAAAGGGCTGTCCCCTATCACCTCTGCTTTTCAACATAGTGTTGGAAGTCCTTGCTAGAGCAATCAGGCAAGAGAAAGAAATAAAAGGCATCCAAATTTGGAATGAAGAAGTTAAATTGTCACTCTTTGTAGATGACATGATGCTATATGTAGAAAACCCTAAATATTCCACCAAAAAGCTATTAGAAACAATCAACGAATATAGTAAAGTTGCCAGCTACAAAATCAACGTACAAAAGGCCATTGCATTCCTATATACTAACAATGAAATCTCAGAAAAAGAAATACAAAAAACAATTCCTTTTGCAATTGCAGCAAAAAGAATAAAATACCTAGGAATAAACTTAACTGAGGATGTGAAAGACCTATATGCTGAAAACTATAAGACATTTTTAAAAGAAATTGAAGAAGACACAAAGAAATGGAAAGACATTCCGTGCTCATGGATTGGAAGAATCAACATAGTTAAAATGCCCATATTTCCCAAAGCAATATACAGATTTAATGCAATTCCCATCAAAATCCCAATGGCATTTTTTAAAGAAATAGAACGAAAAATCATCAGATTTGTTTGGAACCACAAAAGACCTCAAATAACCAAAGCAATCTTAAGAAAAAATAACAATACTGGAGGTATAACACTCCCTAACTTTAGCTTGTACTACAGGGCTACAATAATCAAAACAGCATAATATTGGCAGAAAAACAGACACATAGACCAATGGAATAGAATTGAGAACCGAGAAATAAAACCACATAAATATGGACAGATAATTTTTGACAAAGAAGCATAAAACATACATTGGAGAAAAGACAGCCTCTTCAATAAATGGTGCTGGGAGAATTGGATAGCCACGTGCAAAAGAATGAAACTGGACTGCTATCTGTCATCATGTACAAAAATTAATTCAAAATTGATCAAAGACTTAAGCATAAGACCTGACACAATAAACTGCATAGAAGAAAACATAGGTATTAAACTTATGGACCTTGGGTTCAAAGAGCATTTTATGAATTTGACTTCAAATGCAAGGGAAGTAAATGCTAAAATAAACAAATGGGACTATATGAAACTTAAAAGCTTCTGCACAGCAAAAGAAATGATCAACAAAATGAAGAGGCAACCAACTGAATGGGAGAAGATTTTTGCAAACAGTGCCTCCCATAAAGGGTTAATATCCAAAATATACAAGGAACTCATGCAACTCAACAACAAAAAAACAAACAACCCAATTGAAAAATGAGCAGAGAACCTGAAGAGACATTTCTCCAAAGAGGACATACAAATGGCAAATAGACATATGAAAAAATGCTCAACATCACTAATCATCACAGAAATGCAAATAATAACCACAATGAGATATCACCTCACCCCAGTCAGAATGGCTATCATCAACAAGACAAATAGTAACAAGTGTTGGAGAGGCTGTGGAGAAAAAGGAACCCTCATACACTGTTGGTGGGAATGCAGACTGGTGCAGCCACTATGGAAGGCCGTGTGGAGGTTCCTCAAAAAATTACCATATGACCCAGCAATCCCTCTCCTGGGTATCTACCCCAAAAATCTGAAAACATTTATACATAAAGACACGTGTGCTCCAATGTTCATTGCAGATTTATTTACGGTGGCCAAGACATGGAAACAACCAAAATGTCCTTCGATAGATGTATGGATAAAGAAGTTGTGGTACATATAAACAATGGAATACTATTTGGCGGTAAGAAAGGATGATATAGGAACATTTGTGACAACATGGATGGATCTTGAAAGTATAATTCTAAGTGAAATAAGTCAGACAGAAAAAGCAGAGAACCATATGATTTCACCGATATGTGGCATATAAACCAAAAACAACAAAAGAACAAGACAAACAAACGAGAAACAAAAACTCATAGACACAGACAATAGTTTAGTGGTTACCAGAGGGTAAGGGTGAAAAGGGGTGGGAGATGAGGGTAAGGGGGATCAAATATATGGTGATGGAAGGAGAACTGACTCTGGGTGGCGAATACACAATGGAATTTATAGATGATGTAATACAGAATTGTACACCTGAAATCTATGTAATTTTACTAACAATTGTCACCCCAATAAACTTAAAATATATATATAGTTATATGTATATATAGTTATATATAGTTATATATATATAGTTATATATATAGTTATGTATATATATAAAAATAACGTAGTGAGGATGTGGAGAAATCGGAACTCTTATGTACTTTTAGTTGGAAAGTAAAATGGTTCAGCTGCTATGAAAAACAATATGGCAGTTTAACAAAAAATTAAAATAGATTGCCTTATGATCCATTGACCATACTTCTGAGTATATATTGAAACTAATTGAAATCAAGATTTTGAAGAGATATATGCATTCCCATGTTCATTGCAGCATTATTTGTAATAGCCAACATATGAAAACAACAGAAATGTTCATTGACAGATAAATGGATAAGGAAAATGTGGTACAGTAGTCGTCCTTATAGCGGTTTTGCTTTTCTGTGAATCCTCCCTTTTCCCAGCATCTCCACACTGTGCATGCTATCCACCCCTTCGTCACTTGGTAGCTGTCTTGGTTATCAGATCGACTGTCATGGCATCGCAGTTCTTGTGTTCAAATGACCCTTATTTATTTAATAATGGCCCCAAAGTGCAAGACTAGTGATACTGGAAATTTGGATATGCCAGAGAGAAGATTTAAAGTGCTTCCTTTAAGTGAAATGGTGATTACGATACAGTAGGTATTTTTAAAGTGAGAGACACCACATTCATATTACTTTTATTACAGTATATTGTAATAATTGTTCTATTTTGTAAGTAGTTGTTAATCTTTTACTGTGCCTAATTTATAAATTAAACTTTATCATAGGTGTTATGTATAGGAAAAAACAGAATATATAGGGTTCACTGTTATATATGGTTTCAGGCATCCACTAGGGGTTTTGGAACACATCCCCTGTAGATAAGAGGGGACTACTGTGTATACATACAGTGGAATAATACTCAGCCTTAAAAAGAAGGAAATCCTACCATATGTGACAACATGGATGAACCTGGAGGACACATGCTAAATTAAATAAGCCAGTCTTGGAAGCATGATTCCACTTACACAAAGTATCTTAAATAGTCAGACTCACAGAAAGGGAGAATAGAATGGTGATTGCCAGGGGTTGGAGGAGGGAGAAACAGGGAATTGTCCAGTGGGTATGAAGTTTCTGTTATGTAAATGAATAAGTTCTAGAGATCTGCTGTATAGCAGTGTCTATACAATTAAGTTCGAGAACTCACCCTAGAAAAAGAGCTACATACTTCATTGCTGAATATCACTACGGTCACCTTTGAAGTACTCCCCTCGGGAAGCTATGCACTGACGCCAGCATCTACTCCACCCTTCAAAGCAATTTTGGAATTCTTTCTGGAATTGCCACCAGAGCTGTCGTCATATTACCCTTGATGTCCTGAAGGTCATCAAAATGTCTTCCTTTCAATGTTTCCTTTATCTTTGGGTAAAGAAAGAAGTCATTGGGGGCAAGATCAGGTGAGTAGGGAGGGTGTTCCAATACAGTTATTTGTTTATTGGCTAAAAACTCCCTTTGCTTTTGTTCATTGGTGAGCTCCTTCAGGACCCTTTTTGCGTACATGCCAAGATTTTCAATGAACATTTTTTTAACTGTTACTCTATCAATGTCTCTTGGTCTTCTATGCTTCTCACAGTCAGCTGATGATTTTCATGCACAATTTAATGAATTTTTGCAATTTTTTTGTGAGTTCTGCTCATTACTGGCCGTCCTGACCTCGCTTCATCAGTGACGCGTTCTCTCTCCTCAGAAAAACGTTTAATCCATTTGTACACTGTCGTTTTCTTCATGGCATTATCCACATAAACTTGGACTAACATGTCCCTGATTTCACTTCCACTCTTGCCAGTTTAACAAGAAATTTAATGTTTGTTCATTGCTCTAATTCAGGCTCAGACATTCTCGCGACGGCACACAAAAACACGCAACAACAGTAATGAACACCACTCAGCAAGACACTGCCACACGTCGACATGAACACAGCTGTGAGACACTGATATACCAAGGCTATGAAACCTTACCGAGCTGTTTGTACAGTGCTGCCAATGTAAGTGTATGGTGGTAAGTTCACGAACTTCATTGTCAGACCTCATATAGTTAACAATACTGTAGTGTGCACTTAAATATTGGTTAAAAGGCTAGATTTCATGTGAAGTGGTCTTACCACAATAAAAACTAAGTAACAAAAATGCCAGATATGTATCTTAATTGCAGTTGCTATTGCCACAGTCCCCATGTGACATCTGTATGAGCACTTGGACTTGGAAACCACTAGAAAACCCCTCCTGCTACTGCCATCCGTCTTCTTTGCCCGCCATGACTCGCACAGTGGAAGCTCCATGCCACGGGCAGCACTTTCTTTAGCTGTTTGTCTATCTGCCTCAGTGGGGGTTTGAATACTCATCTACACACTGGGTGGTAGGGTCTCTCACGTCATGGACATTTCCCCCAAGATATGGGAAAGCTATTTACAAAAAAAAAGAAAAGAAAAAAAATGACAGACAAATAAAAGGTGGAGTCATCTTGAATATGACAGGCGTTCACTGCACCCACCACATGTTTAGTGAATGGATTAATAAAGAATTGATAATAATGAGTGGCAGATAAGAGTAATGTCACCAAATCTTTACCCCTCCCCATACCCACTCCCTTTGCCATGTAACTATAAAGCTTCTTTCACTATAGCATATGCCCTTGCCCATAGTTTCAAGGTACAGTCATGTGACATCTTTATGTCAAGAATGTCAGCAGACATGACATAAGCAGGTGTGAGAAGCATGTGACCAGGCCTGCGATCGGGCACTTTGCCGTCTTTGGGAGGAGACACGTGGGCGACCTCAGAGGAGCAGAGATGCGTGGGCATCCAGCCGAGGTCTGCAGAGTTGTCCTGGGGAACCTGCCTGCCTCTGTCACCCCTCACTGACCTGGATGCCTCTGCTGAATAAATATTATTTTCTGTATGAGACAGATTGGTGGTTTTACCTTTTTATTTTTATACAGCAATAGCTAACTGATACAGAGAAGAAAAAGCTAAAAATTAGTTGAGATACACACTCTTTCAGTACTCTCTTTCCTTCCCTCAAACTTTGTTACTAAGGCAAAGTTAAAAAGAGAAGTACACAGGGTAAACAATACCTCAGATGTCTGTGGAAGGCAGCTCGTGGCGGCTAACTTTTAAATCGAGGGCCGTGACTAGCATATGCTGCACATATGGCATACCACTCTTTATAAACTACATGAAGAATATTCTGTAAGGAGATCTTCAAAATTTGACTCATGATCTTCTACTCTGCCCTGTGGCACATTATTTTGTTTTGTCTTGCCCATATACCACCATCATGTGGTATATTTAACCACACCACAAAACAGGCAGAGACATGTGGCCTAATCACTAAACCACAGGGTAAGAATAATTCAGTTCTACATTATTGTTTGATGGAATATGGTGACTTAATCTTAAAATTTCCTTAGCTAATATTGTGACTCACTGAGCTGTGACAGATTATGTCATCTGAAAATGTGCAATGAAAGTGTTTTTTTCAACACAACTTTATCAAATGGTACTAGAATAGAATGTAATTAGGACGGTTTTGATGTTTTAAATTTAGTCACCAGCATTAGTCCCTATATTGTTTGTGGGAGATATGTTTCTTTTGCCCACTGGAGTGTATCCAGGTAAAAAAGATCACTAACCATAACCTTTAGGTCATATTATTTCTTCATTATCTTTTAACCTCACTCGGAATTAGAAAATAACCATTTATGGGTCCTAAAGTTACTTGTACTGCTTATCAGTGTTAAAATGCTGACAGCTGATGGTGACATAGTCATTACAGGAAGAATATCTTTTTATCCTGTCTTTGATCTTTTGAGGTTTAATTACGCTCAGGTAGAATGTGTGATAGTGTCTGTAGAAATACTCTTAATTACTTATCAATCAATATTTCTGGAAGAACTTTGTCAGGCATTATAGAAGATATAGAAAATTAGTAGTTATGGTCTCTATGCTGAAGGAGTTTAGAATTTGGTGGAAAAGCTAGATCAAAACATGTGTTAAGTTAAATCGCAGACACAACAACAAGACTTGAAATGTCAACAATCAGTTTATAATTGGGAATAAACTTTATGACATAAATGACTAGTCCCATGGCTTCAGGGAAGGGAGGGAGCACTGAGCATTTGGGATCTGGGAAGACTTCCTGGAAGACTAGGACTTAGCTCTGGACCTTGAAGGTTAGGGAGGATTTACTAGGTAAGGAGTAAGTAAAAACTAAGGCAATTGAGAAACGGCTTGGGCTGAATCTATGAAATAATTCTGTGAGTTCTTGAAAAGCATTAGGAACATTTTTAGATTAAAATGAGTTGAATCTATACTTAAAAGCATTTCAAATGTTTATTATTCCACTATTTTTCATATTATCTGTGTTCGTTTTCAAGGGCTGCCGTACAAAATATCATAGGCTGCGCATGACTTTAGCAATAGAAATGGATTTTCTCACAATTCTGGAGGCTGGAAGTACAAGATCAAGGTTCTGGCAGGGTTGGTTTCCTCTGGAGCTTCTGTATCCTTGGTCTGCGGATGGCTGCCTTCTTGCTGTGTCTTCATGTGGCTGTTTCTCTGCATACACATAACTGGTTTCTTGGTGTACCCCAATTTTCTTTCATATAAAGACACCAGTCAGACCATTAAGGCCCTCCCAAGGGGCTCATTGTAACCAGACCACCTATTAAAAGGCTCTGTCTCCACATAGAATCACATCCTTGGGTACTGGGAATTAGGGCTTCAACATGTAAGTTTTAGGGAACACAATCCAACCAATAACACTTTAACATTGATTACCAATCACATATTGACACTGGGGAGAAAGATGAGCATTTTCTTCCATGAATTAAGAGCAACAATGGTTATCACTCTGACACCCCACGCTCATTTGTCTAACCACCTGCCACTAAAGCCCTAACTCTCCACCTGATTCTTCCTTTGCCACTTCAGTCCCAACCCCTCTAGACTCTCTCACCATGGATTCCTTTATCAGTAAGCTATTCCTCCTGATTATCATGCTGAAGCTGTTCACTACCTACTAGACTATTGCTATACACTGGAATCTCCCCTGATCTTTAAAACCTGCTGATCTGGATTCCACCCACAGACATTTTATTTTTTAATACTTGTTTTATTTTTGAATTACAGTTGACATGCAATATTATATTAGTTTCAGAAGTACAACATAGTGAATAGACATACATATATAACTTACGATATAGTCACCCTGATAAATCTAGTACCCATCTGACACCATAATAATTATTACAATATTATTGACTATATCCCTAATGCTATGCTTTACATCCCCATGGCTATTTTGTAACTACCAATTTGTACTTCTTAATCTCTCCCCGTTTTCATCTACCACCCAAGACCCATCCCAACTGGCAACAATCAAAATGTTCTCTGTATCTATAAGTTTATTTCTGTTTTGTTTGTTTATTTTGTTCTTTAGTAAAATCATACCACATTTGTCTTTCTCTGTTGCAGATGGCAAGATTTCATTATTTTTTATAAACAAGTAATATTCCATTGTATATATGTACCACCTCTTCTTTATCCATTCATCCATTGATGGACACCCAGGTTGCTTCCATATCTTGGCCATTGTAAGTAATGCTACAATTAACATACAGATGCACATGTCCCTTCAAAGTAATGTTTTGTATTTCTTCAGATAAATACCCAGAAGTGGGATTACTGGGTCCTTCTTCATCTCTTATTATAGCCTTTCTTTTCAAGTCTATTTTGTCTGATATCAGTATTGCTACCCCAGCTGCTTTTTCATTCCTATTTTTATGAAACATATTTTCCATCTTTTTACTTTCAGTCCATGTGTGTGTCTTTTGATCAATAGTCAGTCTCTTGTAGGCAACACATGTAAGGATCTTGTTCTCTTATCCATTCAGCAACCCTATTTTTGACTGGAGTGCTTAATCCATTTATAGTTATAGTGATTGTTGATAGATATGTAGTTATTGTCATTTTATTATCTGCAGTTTTATCTTTTTTTTTTTTTTTTTTTTTTCTGTTTTAAAGAAGTCCCTCGAAGATTCCTTGTAATTCGAGTTTGGTGGTGATGAATTCCTTTAGCTTTTTCTTATCTGGGGAGCTCTTTATCTGTCCTTTGATTCTAAATAATAGCTTTGCTGGGTAGAGTAATCTTGGTTGTAGATCCTTGCTTTTCATCACTTTGAATATTTCCTGCCAATCCTTTTGGCCTGCAAAGTTTCTGTTGAGAAATTAGCTGACAGTATTATGGCAGCTCCCTGATAGGTAAGTAACTGGTTTTCTCTTGCCGCTTTCAAGATTCTCTCTTTGTCTTCAACATTTGGCATTTTAATTATGATGAGTCTTGGTGTGGACCTCTTTGGATTAATCTTGTTTGGGACTCTATTTGCTTCCTGGACTTATCTATTTCCTTCGCCAGGTTGGGGAAATTTTCTGTCATTTATTAAAATAGGTTTTCAATTCCTTGCTTTTTCTTCTCCTTCTGGTATCCCTGTGGTGCTGCTGTTGGTATGTTTGATGTTGTCCCAGATGCCTCTTAAACTATCCTCATTTTTTTTTTCTTTTTTTTTTTTTCTTTTTGCTGTTCTGTTTGGGTGTTTTCTGCTACCTAATTTTCTAAATCATTGATTCAATCCTCTCCTTCATCTAATCTACTGTTGATGCCCTCTAATGTATTCTTTTATTATCATTATTTTCAGCTGTACAAAGCAAGGTAATAGTTAGACATTTATACCCCTCCAAAGTGATAACTCCCCTCCCCCATCTACTACACCTCTGACATCATATATAGCTGTTACAGTTCTACTGACTCTATTCCTTAAGCTGTACTCCACATCCTGTGACTATATATATATATATATATATATATATATATATATATATATATATATATATGTAATTATAGTTGATATTCATTATTATTCACCTTCAGCTTCAGGTGTACACTGCAGTTGTCAGGCACCTACACCATCCATGAAGTGGTCTCCCTAATAAGACAAATGTCCATCGGATACCCTATAAAATCTTTACAACATTATTGATTATATTTCCCAAGCTGTCTTTCATATCCCCATTGCAATCTTGTGGTTACCAATTGTGCTTTCTAATCCCCTCCCCTTCTCCTTCATCCCCACCTCCTTCCCATCTAGCAACTATCGGTTTTTCCTCTATATCACTGAGACTGTTTCTGATTAGTTGTTCATTTATTCTATTCTTTAGATTCCACATATAAGTGAGATCATATGGTATTTGTCTTTCTCCATCTGACTTATTTCACTTAGCGTAATGTTCTCTAGGTCCATCCATATCGTTGCAAATGGTAAGATTTCATTCTTCTTTATGGCTGAGTAATACTCTATTGTATAAATGTACCACAGTATCTTAATCCAGTCATCTACCTATGGGCATTTCAGTTGTTTCCACGTCTTGGCTATTGTGAATAGTGGTGCAATAAACATAGGGGTGCATAATTTTTTTTGAATTAGTGTTTTGGATTTCTCTGGATAGATACCTAGGAGTGGAATTGCTGGGTTATACGGTAGTTCCATTTCCAGTTTTTTGAGATACCTCCATATTTATTTCCATAGTGGCTGCACCAGTCTGCAATCCCACCAGCAGAGGATGAAGGATCCCTTTTCTCCACATCCTTGCCAGCACTTGTTTGTTGATTTATTGATGATAGCCATTTTGACAGGGATGAGGTGATATCTCCTTGTGGTTTTTATTTGCATTTCTCTAATGATTAGTGAGGTTGAGCGTTTTTTCATATGTCTGTTTGCCATCTGTATGTCCTCTTTAGAAAAATGTCTCTTCATGTCCTCTGCTTATTTTTTAATTGGGTTGTTTGGTGTGTTTTTTTTTGGTGTTGAGTTGAATAAGTTTTTAAATAAATTTTCGATACTAACCCCTTATCAGATGTATCATTGACAAATGTCTTCTCTAATTCAGTAGGATGACTTTTTGTTTTATTGATGGTTTCCTTTGCTGTGAAAAAACTTTTTAGTTTGATGTAAGTCCATATGTTTATTTTTTCTCCTACTTCCCTTGCCTGAGGGGAAATATCAGTAAAAATATTATTAAGGGTAATGCCTGCAAATTTACTTCTTATGTTTTCTTCTAGGAATTTAATGGTTTCAGATCTTACATTTAAGTCTTTAATCCGTTTTGAATTTATTTATATATATGGTGTAAGGAGGTGGTCCAACTTCGTATTTTTTTGCATGTGTCTGTCCAGGTCTCCCAGCACCATTTATTGAACAGACTGTCTTTACCCCAATGTAAATTCTTGCTTACATTGTCATAGATTAAATGACTATATAGGTATGGATTTCTAGGCTCTGTATTTTATTCCATTGATCTATGTGTCTGTTTTCATGCCAGTACCATGCTGTTTTGATTACTATAGTGTTGTAGTGTGATTTCATGTCAGGTATCGTGATACCTCCCACTTTGTTCTTATTTCTCAAGATTGCCATGGCTATTCAGGGTCTTCTATGGTTCCATATAAATTTTAGGATTATATGTTCTAGTTCTGAGAAAAATGTCATTGGTAGTTTGATAGGAATTGCTCTGAATCTATATATTGCCTTAGGTAGTATTGACATTTTAACTATATTAATTTTCCTATCCATGAACATGGTATATGTTTCCATTTATTTGTATCTTCTTTGATTTCTCTCCTCAGTGTCTTATAATTTTCTGTCTTTTATTTCTTTGGTTAAAATTATTCCTAGGTATTTCATTGTTTTTGAAACAATTGTAAGTGGAATTGATTTCTCGATTTTTCCTTTGATCATTTATTATTGGTGTATACAAATGCAATTGATTTCAGAATATTAATATTGTATCCTGCTAACTTTACTAAATCCATTTATTAGTTCTAATAGTTTTTTGGTGCAGTCTTTGGGGTTCTCTATATAGAGTATTATGTCATCTGCATATAATGACAATTTGACTTCCTCCTTACAATTTGGATGGCTTTTATTTATTTTTCTTTTCTGATTGCTGTGACTACAACTTCCAGAACTATGTTGAATAGAAGTAGAGAAAGTGGGAAACCTTGCCTTGCTCCTGATCTTAAGGGGAATGGTTTTAGCTTTTCCCCATTGAGTGTGATGTTAGCTATGGGTTTATCATATGTGACCTTTACCATGTTGAGATATGATTCCTCTATTCCCGCTTTCTTAAGAGTTATATCATGAATGGCTGTTGGATTTTGTCAAATGCTTTTTCTGCATCTATTGATATGACCATGATTTTTATTTTTCGTTTTGGTAATGTGGTGTATCACATTAATTGATTTGCAAATATTGAACCAACCTTGCATGCAAGAATGACTCCCACTTGAACATAGTGTATGTATGACCTTCTTTTTTTTTTTTTTTAATCTTCTTAATGTATTGCTGAATTCTGTTTGCTAATATTTTATTGAGGATTTTTGCATCTATGTTTATTAGGGATATCAGCCTGTAGTTTTCTTTTTTGTAATATCTTTGTCTGGTTTTGGGATCAGAGTCATAGTGACCTTGTAAAATGTGCTTGGGAGCCTTCCCTCCTTCCGGATTTTTTGGAATAGTTTGAGGAGAATAGGCGATAATTCTTTTTTGAATGTTTGGTAAAATTCACCTGTAAAGCCATTTGGTCCAGGGCTTTTGTTTTTGGGACCTTGTTGATTACAGATTTAATTTCCCTGGTAGTAATCAGTCTATTCAGAGCTTCGGTTTCTTCTTGATTAAGCCTTGGAAGGTTGTATGCTTCTAGAAAATCATCCATTTCTTCCAGATTGTCTAATTTGTTGGCGTATAGTTGCTCATAGTACTTTCTTAAAAATTTTTCTATTTCTGTGGTGTCTATTGTCACTTCTCTTTCATTTCTGATTTTATTAATTTGGGTGCTGTCTCTCTCTCTCTCTCTCTCTCTCTCTCGCTCTCTCTCTCTCTCTCTGAATTTCTCTCTCTGATGAGTCTGGCTAAAGGTTTGTCGATTTTGCTTATCTTCTCAAAAAACACCTCTTGATTTCATTGACCTTTTTTTTTGTTTTCTTTGTTTTTTTTTTTTTTTTTTTTTTTTTTTTTGGTCTCTATTTCATTTATTTCTACTCTGATATTTATTACCTCCTTACTTGGACTCCCTTTGGGCTTATCTTGCTGTTCTTTGTCCAGTTCCCTTAGATGTAAGGAAAAACTGTTGATTAGTGATTTTTCTTGTTTCTTTAGGTAGGCCTGCATTGCTATGAATTTCCTTCTTAGGACTGCTTTCGCTGCATGCCATAGATTTTGTCTCGTTGTGTTTTCATTTTCTTTTGTCTCGAGGTATATTTTGATTTCTTCCTTGATCTCATTGTTGACCCATTCATTATTTAATAACATGTTATTCAACCTCCATGTATTTGTGTGTTTTCCAGTATTTTTTCTTGTAATTGATTTCTAATTTTATACCACTGTGGTCAGAGAAGATGCTGGATATGATTTCAGTTTTCTTAAATCTATTGAGACTTGTTTTGTGGCCAACATTTGGTCTATCTTGGAAAATATTCCATGTGCACTCGAGAAGAATGTGTATTCTGCAGCTTTGGGCTGAAATACTCTAAAAATATCGATTAAATCCAGCTGGTCAAATGTGTCATTTAGGGCCGCTGTTTCCATATTGATTTTCTGTCTGGAGGCTCTGTCCCTTGTTGTCAGTTGTGTATTGAAGTCCCCTACTATGATAGTATGACTGTTGATCTCTGTCTTTATGTCAGTCAATATCTGTTTTATATATTTAGGTGCTCCTATGCTGGGTACATAGATGTTTACTAGAGTTATGTCCTCTTGTCGGATCGATTCATTTATTATTATATAGTGCCCATCTTATTCTTTTAATGTATTCTTTATTTTAAAGTCTATTTTGTCAGATATAAGTATTACTACTCCAGTTTTTCTCATTTCCATTTGCATGAAATATCTTACTCTATACCTTCACTTTCAGCCTGTGTGTGTGTCTTTGATCTGAGGTGAGTCTCTTGTATACAGCATATGCAAGGGTCTTGTTTTCTTATCCACTCAGCCACGGATGTCTTTTGATTGGAGCATTTAATCTGTTTACATTCAAAGTGATTATTGATAGGTACATAGTCATTGACATTTTTTAAATTAGTAGTTATATTGTTTTCATCTTTCTTCTGTTTATAGAAGTCCTTTTAATATTTCCTGCAATGCTGTCTTGGTGGTAATAAATTCCTTTAGCTTATTCTTTTCTGGGAAGCTCTTTATCTCTGCTTCAATTTTAAATGATAACCTTGCTGGATAAAGCAATCTAGGTTGTAGGCCTTCGTTTTCCATCACTTTGAGTATCTCCCGCCACTCCCTCCTGGCCTGCAATGTTTCTGTAGAAAAGTCACTTGATAGTCTTATAGGAGTTCCCTTGTATGTAACCCTGTCTTTCTCTTGCTGCTTTTAGGATTCTCTCTTTGTCTTTAACCTTTGCCATTTTAATTATAAGGTGTCTTGGTGTGGACCTGTTTGGGTTTATCCTGGTTGGAATTCTGTGCACTTCCTGGGCTTGTATGTTGATTTCCTTCACCAGGTTAGGGAAGTTTTCGGACATTATTACTTCAAACATGTTCTTGATCCCTTGCTTCCACTCTTCACCTTCTGGTATTCCTATGATGCGCATGTTGTTGCGCTTGATTTTATCCCAAAGGTCTCTTAAACCATCTTCATTGTTTTTTATTCTTTTTTCTTTTTGTTGTTCTGTTTGTTCTCCTCTCTGCTAACTTGTCTTCTAAGTCGCTGATTCGATCTTCTGCTTCATCTAACCTGCTGGTAATTCCTTTCTGGTAATTATTTCAGTTATTGTAGTCTTTAGTTCTAACTGGTTGTTTTTTATGATTTCTCTTTCTTTATGTTCTCACTAAGTTCCATAAACATTCTTATCATCAGTGTTGTAAACTCTGTCTCTGAAAGGTTGATTACCTCTATTTCATTTAGTTCCAATTCTGGAGGTTTCTTCTGTTCTTCTATTTGGGACATGTTTCTTTATTTCCTCATTCTGGCTGGCTCTCTGTGTTTGCTTCAATATATTAGGTAGATCCCCTAGGTCTCTCAGTCTTTGCAGGGTGGACTTATGTAGTATGTGTCTTTTATATTTGAATTGCACAGTCTCCCTATTCTCCTGTGTATGTGTTCCAGAGGTGTCCCTTGTGTTGTGTGTATTCTCCTGTTGAAGTTTAACTTTAATTGCTTTTGGCTTGTCAGTAGGTGGGATTGACTCCTAGGCTGACTAGCTGTGAGAATTGGCTATTCCCACAGTGTATGAGCTGCTGTGTGAGGATTTGCCCCTCAGATGAGGCTTGGCCCCTATGGGCTCTTATGCCTGTAGAGAATTCCCTTTGGGTGTGTCACTTCTAGATCAAACCCCGTAATGCTCTGGTTTGGTCTGGAGTTGGCCTCTGGGTGTGTTGATTCTTGTGCCTCTTGGGCTGGGCCCCAGTGCAGGGTGATTTCAGAACAAAACAAATCAACAAGCACAACAACAACAACAAAAAACAAATACACTCAGATGTAAAAACAACTGACAAACAACACTCAACACAAACAAAAATATCAAAAATAAAGCAAAACAAAACAAAAATAGCACCCCCCAGAAAAAAAAATCAATACAGAAAAATGGAAAGAAGAAGGAAAAGGAGAACAAGGAAAAGAAAAAAGGAAAGAGAGAAAGGGGAATATATATTTATTTTATTATTATTATTATTATCATTATCTATATATATATAGATAGATAATATATATATATATATATATATATATATATATATATATATATATATATATATATATTATATATAGATAATGATAATAATAATAATAAAATTAAAAAAACCAAAAAAAACAGTACCAGTCTTGGCTTAAGCCCACCAAACTATCTCCAGGTTATCTGCTGTATAAAAAACTCCTCTGCGTCTTGTGGAAGCAGAGCCGGCCACCTGGTGCCCAGAGTGACCCTAGCAATGCAGTTCTAGATGGGTGAGGCTATGGGGTGTGGTTGGTAGTTTTCACAAAGTCAGTGCAATTTCTGCTCTCGCCTGCACAAACACACACTGAGAGTGCCACAGCCAGCCATCAGAGGTGGGCTTCTTCCCTGTGCGCAGGTCTCCTGGGTGTTAGGGTGGGGGCCAGGTAGGCAGATGCCTGACCAGCCCAGGAGTGTTACACTCTTCCCAGCCTCTTCCCTAGGTCACAGCTGAAAAATGGCTTTTTCCAGTTTTTGAGGGTTACAGCTCCTCTGTAATCTGACCCTACTCCTCCATTCAGGGACCAGCTTAAAACTCTGGAAGAGTGGGATGGGAGAGCTGTGGGAGAGGGGGGGGAGGGGCCCAGGTATGGAATTTGCTTTCTGTCTGACTGAGACAGCCCAGCCCCTGTTCTCAGCTGAGATTTCTGCCTTGAACTCGACATCACCGTCCTCTATGCTGATCTCTTGGCAGGACTGTTGGGTGCAGGGAGGGAGCCCACTGCCTGGTTACTGCAATCTCCGTTCTGTGTCCTGAGGCCCCGCATCTCTGCAGCCACGGATGTGGGCCAGGTCTCCACACCTCTCCCCTCCCTCTTCCCCTGGTTGCCTGGTTTACCCACCTTCAGGTAATCCTTATGCGAGTCTCTTAGCTGTTCTGTGTGATGAGCTACAGATGTTCCATTTGTGGTAAGTTCCAGAGGAGAACTCAAGAAGCCCACCTCACTGCCACAATTTCTATAACGTCACCTCCTGTATTCTTTATTTCAGTTATTGTATTCTTCATTTTTCACTAGTTCTTTTTTATGTTTTCTATCTCCATTTTTATGTTTCCTATTTTTTTGTTAAAGTTCTCACTGAGTTAATGTACTCTTTCCCTAAGTTCATTGTGCATCCTTATAACCAATGTTTTAAACAATGCACTTGATAGATTGCTTATCTTCATTTTCTTTAGTTTTTTGTTGTTGTTGTTGTTGTTTTTTCTGGAGCTTTGTTCTGTTCTTTTATTTGGAACGTATTTCTTTGTTTACTCATTTTGGCTGCCTCCCTGTGTTTATTTCTATGTAATAAATAGGGCTTATATGTCTCCTGGTCACAGCAGAGTGGCGTTATGTAGGTGTGCTGTGGCCAGTCTTCCTGGTCACCTGAGCTGGGTGCTCCAGGTTTGTCCCTTATGTGGGTTGTGTGTGCCCTCCTGTTGTAGTTGAGACTTGGTTGCTGTTTGCATGTCAGTGGAAGGGATTGACCCTCAGGCTGATTAGTTTTGAGGAGTAGCCATGACTACAGTGGAGGAGCTGGGGTGCAGGGGTTAACCCTACAGAGCAGGATTCACTTTAGTAGGGCTCTAATGCCTGACCAGTCTGCCCTTTGGATGTGTCATCCTTAGAGGTGGTCAGGTGATGATTTAGCTTGGTCTGAATCCAGCCATGGGTTTGCCAGCCCTGTGGTCTCCTGAGAGGGGTCCCATCACAGTCCAAGTTAAGCCACAGACTGTGCCCTGCCTGGGGCTACCTGGCATGAACAATCAACAGATGGCAGCCACCTACACTGGACTTGGAGGTGCCTGGGAGAGGCCAAGCCACAAACCGTGGCCAGCTGCTCCTAATGCCAGGCTTGGGGCTGCGCAGCACAAGTTATGGGGCATGCTGAGGCCATATGCTGCTTGTTTGGGTTTTGTGAACCTTTGAAAGATTTAAGGAAAGTCCTCGGTATGAACCAAGACAGGAAGTTCATATAGAAAAGCTATTGGAAGTGGCTTGGGTGGCCCTGAAAGTTGGGAGGGGGGGAATGTGGGGTCTCAGGGAATCAATCACCAGGGTGTAATGAATGAACCAGGTGGCCGGCTCTGTTTCCACAAGATGGTGGAGACTCAGATATTATGCCCACTTGTGTCTGCAGACCAGGAGAGGGGAACACTCAACAAGGTACTAATGGATTCTGCCAGCACTACTGTCTGGGAGAAAGCTGCCACTCCAGCCCTCACCCTGGAGCCAGAAATTCCATTCCTCCATGTGTGTCCCTGTTGCTTTTCAAGCTGCTGCCTCAGGACTGGTGCTCAGAGCGAGTGAGTCTTTAAGTGAACAGGTCCATGTTCAGGCCCTTTAGGGTGTTCACCCAGGACTCCGGCCACCTTCGTTCACTCAGCCACACTCTCTGCTGGTTTTCACAGCCAGAAGTTGTGGGGACTTCTCTCCCCAGCGCTAGAACCCTGGGCTGGGGAGACTAGTGTGGAGCTGGGACTCCTCACTCCTCTGGTCAGGACCTCTGCAGCTGAGATAACCCTCCTGATTTTAAATGTCACATGTGGGTATGGGAGCAGCCCATTTGGCATCTCTGCCCCTCTTACCAGTCTTGAGGTGTCTTCTGTGTGTCCATATTTTTCAGGACTTTTGTTCAGCTAGAATTCAGGCAACTCTCAATGATGGTTATTCTATAGTTTAGTTATAATTTTGATGTGGTCATGAGAAAAGGCAAGCACAATGTTCACCTACTCTGCTATATTGACTGGAATCAGCGTGAGGGAGAGTTTTGAAAGTTCCCCAGGTGATGCTAATGTGCAGTAAAGTTTGTGAGCCACTGATGTAGGAGACAGGGAAAGCTACTTTGTCCTTTAGGAACAGTGATTTGGAGTGTGAAGGTAATGATTTTACAACCATAGTCCTGGTTCTGATAGAATACACTTTATAATCATAAGAAAATTTATTTCTACTCAAATAAATTGCATTGAACCAAAGGAGATAGTTGTTCAGAACTGTTCAGTGTCCAAAGGCACTAAATACATGCTGTTACTTCCATGGGAAGTGGGTAATCACACTTTGCATCATTTCCTAAAGATGTAGTGAGATACAACTTGGAAATTTAATCCTTATGTACCCCTCTACCTCCCATGACCTTCCCTAGTCAGAAGATTCCTCAGAGTCTTGGGGAGAATTAGGATTGTTACAGCAGGAATATGAAACATTTAGCTTCACTTTAGTTCCCAAAATATGCTCTTGCAAATCAAAAGTGAAGGCCTCAAGGGGTGTGACACTTAGCCTGCCTGTCTTAATAAAGAGGAATACATCAAAGATCATGGAGAAGCTCAGAGTCCATAGGCTTCTTTGTCCTCGCAGCCAAATCACATCAACTTATCTTCTCGTTGCTATTGAGCATAGGCCATCACTGACTCCAGCCCATCTAACAGGGCACCTCCCATGTCCTGAGCCTCTCATCACAGGTGTTAACATCTGCTCTAAGGTATTAACACACCCTTTGTTAATGGCCCAGAACACTTAGAAGCCTCTCCCAAAACAGAGCGAATAGGGTTCTTGACCTTCATGGGAACAGTATTGGTGTCCAGGGGAAAGGGGTTGGGACAGTCAGTGAGGAAACATATGATTAAAAATATATACATCCAGAGTAAATTGATCCTCAAATAGTAGAGTCATTTTAAAAGCATGCAGCACATATTTTAATGAGGATTTTTGCACATTGTATTTAGTACCATATAGAATAATATCGGGGGTGGGGTGGGGTGGGGTGGAGGAATGGCCTCTTTAGTTATATTCCTCAATTAATGCAAACATAGTCACATTGCTAACTATACTTAGTTATAAGAACTGTTTTTAAGTACACTTTTTCCAAGAACATTCGTAGGATTCAAGGAATTCTGCTATGATGCAGGTGATAACAGGCCAATGTTAGGAACTTAAAAACAAGCAGTACTAGTGGAGAGACTGTTTTTGTATCCCAGATTGGTAACTGTGCTCCTGATCACAATAGACTGCTCCAAGAACCCTGAGTATCTGTGTGCTAAAAGGAAAAATGGAAGAATGCACTTTAATGTTTGAATTTCACTTTATTTATAAAACTGGTACATATCAACCTTCATGTTAAATTCTTTCCTAAATTTCCAAACTGAAGGTGGGTTGTTTATGTCTGGTATCCAAGAGATCTAAAGGAACCCTGCAGTGATATTACCAGAAATATTACAGTTAAGAAGGTGATAGTGATAGAAAGAAAAAAAAAAGATCATTATAAAATAGAGGTCTAGAAAAGTCAAGCCATCAAATATACCATTCTAATCATATTGCTAGCTTTCTATTTCTTATATGCCCTAAGTTGCTGGGGCCACATTGCTATATTTTAAGAAAAAACTCTTCTTGGGCTCATCTTTATCATCATTTTTTTTTCTTGGAAACATCTGACATACTTCTGTTCAACTAGGAATATACATAAGTGCACAGATTGGTCATTATGTTGAAAATCCTCAATTCAAAGTCATAACCACAAATTTAACTTTGACGTCTACTTAGTACTTTTTTTAACCTGGGGTAACACTCCTGCCTAGTCCACTCATTCAGTAAGAAGCTACTGCCTTCATCTCCACCACTCAAGACTGACTGCATTCCTACAGACCACCTTACAAATGATTTCTGTCTCAAACCTGCAGAACCACCATTCTTTTTGGCCTTGAATTTACAGAGCTGTAATGTGGTATCCACAGATCAGGTTCTTCAAACGTTTCTCAATCTTTTCATTCCAGTCTTTATCTTCCTCTGACTCAGTACTTCATATGTTGCACTTTGAGGATGGTTATCAATTGTCCTCCAGCAACACGACCCTTGACACATTATTCATTTGTTCCTAATATGGTTTTCTTCATTTCTCCTAAGTTCACAGGTTCTTCTTTCTATTATAATTCAAACACCCATCCTGGAAAAGCAGATTTGACAATTCACAGCAAAGCCTTCACCTCACACCTTCTCGGAAGGAGAGAGACCAGTGCAGAACACACCACTTTCTCTGAATAGTAAATGAGTTCAGATTTTCTGCTGCTAGTTTTTGTTTCATCTCAGGGGCAACACTGTACATTCACATGAAGATATTCAGTATAAATGGCTCCAGCTGCCCGGGCAGCTATAAATTATGGTAGCACTACATTAACCTTCAAACCTACCCAGGTATCAAGAAATAGCTCGCATCTGAAGATAGCACCTCTTAAATATTGGGTACTAAGGGTCCCTTACTAATAAATATATTCTATTTTGGAGAGAGTTTTAAAATTTCTAAATAACCTGCTTGGTGCTTTTTTAATAAATTCATTTATACTATAAGTGTCATCAGATTACATAGTAAATGTATTATCTGTCCAAATCAGTTTTCTAGTTAAATAAGCTAAGTGGTAATCCAGTATTGCTTCAGCACCGTGTTGAATTTAGCTCTTAAAATTGTTTTTATATTTCCTTCCTTGTCATACCTGCCTTTGACTGAGAAAACGTCAAATTATTCTTTGATGATGAAGGGCATAACAGTAAGTGTAGACCATTTCTTTCAACCGTTCATTTTGTTTTGCTCTGTCTTGGAAACTCCTACCCTAGTCTAGAGCAATGTGAATTGTCACCTCTTGTGTGATGCTGTCCCTGACTGAGCCTACAGGCAATGTGTACTCTGTTCTTCTGTCTACATATATTAGTTCATCTCTACACTCCTATATTATCTTACAAGTTTTTATTGTGATCAATTTTTCTCCAGATTATGAGATTAGGAAAGGCTATTCAGTGGTAGTAAATAAACCCCCAAATCTCAGTGGTTTAATACAAAAAAAAAGTTTATTTTTCCTCACAGTCTGATGGAGGTGGAGCGAGCCTCCTCCATCTTGTAGCTCTACTCTCTGAAGTAAGTAGTCCCCAAGAGAAAAGTGAGAGCTGAAAGGTTGCAAGAGAGGGTTTTAAGATCTAGGACTGGAAGCTGCTTACATCACTTCTTCCCACATTGTATTGGCCAAAACTCAGTCATATGGCCACACATAACTGTGGGGGAGCCTGGGAAATGTCATCTTCCTGTGTGTCCAGGAGAAGGAAATACTATAGTGAATAGTATAGTGAACATATAGTATAGTGAGTATTTTTGTGTGTGACACAAGATTCTCTTATGTTTTCATCTTCCTCTCTAGTTTCTATTATTTTTTGACACATAATGAGTACTCAATACATGTTTATGACAGAAGGACTTTTTATAAAATATCTTTTTGAGAGGATACCATTTGGCAGTGTCCTATCAGTGTTTGGAAAATGTGGTTAATTGCTATTTCCTGTTAGTTGATATCCGAGGATTTAATGCTGCTTCAGTTTGATGTCATCCCCTTAGAATAAAAATGTAACTTCCATTAATGTAAGACTTATTTATTTATTTATGTATTAAAGCAACAAGACAGGGTGGGACTTTGTGTATATGCTATGTCAACTTGGCCTCTTTCTCTATGGGTGAATTTGTGTTGAATCTAAATGGATCACATCCCCTTTACTTTTTACTAACATTATTAGTTTGGTGTGAAATGTTAATTGCTCTCATTACTGACAAAATGATTATTGCTGAAATTATCAGCTTATATTTTACACTTAGTAATTAAGTCGGAAATGACATTTTACCATGAAAAAGGAACAATAATTTGTTTTTTAAATATTCTTTTCTCCTATAAATACACAAGTATTATACTTAATTTTTGTCCTTAAATATTTGAATGTCAATTGTTTATACAGTTTCAAATATACCTTAAACTTAAATTTTCTCTCTTGCATCTTATAGTTCCCAGATCAAATCTCCTCTGACTACAGTTTCTTAGTTCAAATCCTCAAGAAAATAAACATGATTTACGGCAGCATGAGGCAAAAGTTCACTGAAGTGGGGGAAGGGAGGAGAGATGGAAGGAGGTGGCTGAGGAGGAAAGATTGCTATCTACCTCATCTGGAGCTACTTGTGAAGGGCTCTTTCCACCTACTTTATGTGCGTCAACTTATTCTGGCTCTTTCGTCACTTGTGAGGGTCTCTTCTTCTTGCATGTTCTGCTGCTCTTCTTCCTCCTTCTGCTTGTGATTTTCAGTTCTTGGATAATATTCCCAAACCTTTCTCTACTTCCTTTCCATTCCACCTCTCTCTCTCCCACTATCAAGAAAGTATTTGGGAACTTTTACCTTGGAACCTCCAGACACGTAGGTCAGCTGAAAAAATTAAAACTGTATTGAATAAAGTTTTCCAGGGGCAAAAAAAGGTTCAAATTATGCCCAACAGGCCACTTGAGGTCCCGTTTCCTTTTTAAATTAAGTGCAATAGATTTTCTTATACTTCTTAGCTTGTTAAACATCAGTAACACAAAAATTGGGGACAGGTAGAAAATATTTCATATTAAAAGACATGGGCATTTAATGATTACAAAAATGACTTTTGAAGATCATAGGCAAAAGACCTAATGGTTGAAGATATTGCCTTTTCTTTAAGCTGTGTTGTTGTTTGACTTCTATTTTTCTCATTGTCAACTTCTTTATTCTCTTCTTTTTTCCTGTTCATACCTTTCTTCCCTCCTGCTCAGATTCCCAAAGTGTCCAATGTTCAAAGGTAGTTGGGGAAAATCAAGTGATGGCCCTGTAAAACGTCCATGGACATCCATGTAACGTCCATGTAAAAGGATGTTAGGAATTCTGTTCTGCAAATGTGTAGCCATTTCCCTGAAAAGCCTCTTGTGTTCCTTCCTCCAGGAGTATTTCTGGGCAGAAATGTTTGCATACCTGAAAGGCATGGAGCAGACTCATCTGTAGAACTGGCTTCAGTGACAAGGTTTTAGCTGGGTCCAAATTCACTCTCTTGGAATCTAGCCTTGCTCAGGTTTGTCTTGCTTTTTTTTGATACTAAAATGCTTCAAACAGTTGTGAATAGTAAGTACATTAAAGTATAATAAACAGCAGTGTTGCAGGAGGATCAGAACTGCCATTGTGAGAACCTGTGATAGTTCAATACTCCTTAAAATGCTTTTTCAGTATTATAGGTAGAAACACTGCTGAATTTCAATCACAGGCATAAAACTACCTGAAACCGAATCTGTTGAATCTGGGGAAGGGCACTGAAGAAGCATAAAGCAAAAGCAGGAAAGCGAGTGATTGACCTCAAATGTACCCCTCACCATGCTTTTCTGGGGCTTAAAACCCATCAGTGGCTACCCATCACTTACAGAATAAAGTCTGACTTGCTTAGAATGATCTACAAGGTACCCTGGGACCTGGCCCTTCCACCTACCTCTTCCTTCTGTTATTTAATAATCTGTTATTATCCCCACCTTGTCCTGTGATATTAAGGCCATGGACCCTGAGGTTTACGACCCACCTGGCCAGTTGCATTCCCCAGTGTCTCTACAACATGCACCACTAAAATTCAGGGCTCTGAATCGTTGGCCATCATTTTTCCTCTGTCTGAAGTGCCTG
>NC_142508.1:27380000-27395000 GCF_057876585.1 Rhinolophus sinicus | reverse complement strand
AGCTTAATGCTGGAGTTTGCTTTCCCCTTGGTCTTCGTTATTAACTTCATTCATTCAAGTAGTTGTTATGGGAGAAAATTTAGATCTCATAAAATTTCTTTTGATTACCTAATTTCTTATGTTTCCGTACAATATTTGTCAGAATTTCACATTCTCTATATATTTGAAATTCTAAACCCAAACTGTTGAAATTAAACTGAGAAATATTTGTTCTGTTATACCCAAGTCGTGTATAACTTGTAAAATAATAATTCATAATACAGATTATTATTTTCATATAGCTTATCTAAAAATATAAGTATACTCATGAAAATAAGGCAGGTTTCATTTGCTTCTCAAATATATTCCAATATCAAAGGGTTGATTTTAAGTAATACAATCTTATAAAAATGCAAAAATCTATACAATCCTGTTGGGATCATGACAATTAGATTCAATAAAATACTAGGAATAATGTTATTTCTATAAAGTATTTTTGTTTTTATTTTAATTCTTGCTTGTCTCTCTGATCTATGGAATTCCCTAAATTGCTAAGGGCTGTGGTTTCAGGATATATGCAAAAGAGTGTGAAAGTTCAAAATATTTTCTAACTTCTTTTAGCTATTGAAGAAGGAAAAATCTATGAAAAGCTTAATATTTTCAACAATGGCATCATTTTTCTTTTTAGTCATTGTGATGAAGTCTATATCTAACCATTGTTGGTTAAAAATAACAACCCACAAAACCATTTAATCATTTTCCCTTCATCACAGTCACATAATTACTTTCACACATTTGTTATCAAATATTGTGCAAGCTTGTCTTCTATGTATTCTTGTCTGATGAAACTCTTAAATGGATATCCTATATTTTCAATTATACTCTGAAAAATCCCCTCTGAACTTTCAAGCCACAGAAACTGAGTATCTATAAGAAAGTTTAGAGTACTTTTTAAAAATCTTTTGCCTGCTTTGTGTCGCCCCTACAATGATGCATGACCAGATCTAGTAAATGGAGGCATTTCCTTTCCAAAAGGTAAAATGATTAGGGCTAGAAAGTTGTACTTTTATCTTAGATTTTGAGAAGGGTTTGCCCTTTTACTAGACTTCAGTTTTGTAAATGCCTTAATGTTGTTCTTCCCACATTCATCTATTTCATTGTCTAGAGAAGGACTTGTGACTCCAAGTTGATACTAAGTCCACTGGGCTGGAGAAGCCGCAGTGAAGAGTCCTCCTTTTCCGCCTCTTCTATGCTCTAGCTCCTTACTCAATTTCATTTTCATCTTCTTCACTAAGAAAGACAGAGCAGAGCTGTAGTCACTTGTCAGGGAAGTGATGAAAAGTTTGGTGGCAGTATTGTGTAATCCTTCTGTGAATTTTCGGTAGCACCCTATGCATATACGCTGAGTATGAGAATCACTCTAAACATCTTTTCCCCCGTTACTTTCCACATCCAGTCCATCACCAGGCCTGGCTATGAAGGTGGACTTGAGCCAGAATGCCTGGGTTCAAAGCCTGGCTACCACAACACCACATTATGATGAAATGTACACACACATAGTTGACTCTCCCAAGCCAGGACTGTATCTATTTCATTTCTACACCCTATCACCTAGCAAAACGTCTAACAAGTGTCATGCCATTGGCTAATGCTGACTGAACAAAATCTGAAGCAGGGTTGAGTCCCAGCATAAACCTAGTAGTTGTGGTCTAAACCGTAACCTCAGAGTGGTAGGCCAGAGGGACGTGTGTTGTCCCTGTGCCTGCGTGATAAGGGCACCAGAGGACACGTCTGTCTCCCTCTCTGCTGATCTGAGGTCACTCCAGCCCTGGAGAGTCATAATAAACAAAACCTGCTGAAACAAATGTAGGGTCTCCTATTAATTCTACTAGGTCATCACTTGAATGAGTTAGCTAGCTGACTATAGCCACTGAATATTGTGACATACATACTGGCCTAAAGATGTGCTATGGATGGGAAATACTCTAAACACCTATTTTCCCTTATTTTCCATATCCAGTCTATCACCGGGCCTGGTTATTAGGGTAGACTTGAGCCAGAATGCCTGGGTTCAAAGCCTGACCCTACCACTGACAAGCAGTGTGACCTAGATAAATACCTAGTTCTGTTTTGTTTCTTCATCTATATAATAGAGAAAGTAATAGTTTCTGACCCCTAGGCTTCTTCCAAGTATCAGTTGAGACAAAACGCATGAACTCTTAAAATAGCACCATTCATGTGTGATTTATTTATTTATTTATCTAATCCACTCTTTTCAGTTCAATGCCTTAGCCATTTTCTTAGTCCCACATCCTTTCCTGACTGGACTGGCTTCCTTGCCTCTGAGGCCCTTTGTTTTAAACTGTCCTCCAAACAGCTTCTAGGGTGTGACCATTAACTCTTCATTTCTGGTGTTACCTTCCTAGGAAGCACTGCTGTTCCTGCTTTTGCTTAAAACCTCTCACTGACCTCTTATCCAAAGTCCAGGACGTCAGCATGCTTTCGTAAATTTCTACATATTCATGTCAATTTTTTTTTCACTGAAACTGCAACCCATTTGCTACAACCTGAGCTGCCAGCAACCAGACTCTTAATAGTTCCCAGTATTCAGTGATCCCTTCCTCATCACCATCACTTCACATATTCCCTGCTCACCAGAAGTTCAATTCACACTGTGAAGTTCAACTCCCACTTCATTGAAGACAACAGCTTAGTGGTTACCAGAGTGTAAGAGTGAAGGAGGGTGAGAGAAGAGGGAAAGGGGGTCAACTATGTTGGTGATGCAAGGAGAATTGACTCTGTGTGGTGAGCACACAGTGCCATATCAGATTGATGTATTATAGATTTGTGCATTTGAAACATACATAATTTTACTAACCAATGTCATCCCAATAAATTTAATAATAAAAAAAGACAATTCAAAAACTCTCCTCTGTGAAACTTTCTCTGATTCTTTCACTCCACTCCCCTTATTACTTCACCACTGCAATATTCATCATGCTATTTTTGAATTATTAGTTTATGTCTTCCTAAAATGAATTTCTTAGGAGCAAAGCCAATACTTTTTCCATAATTGTATTTCAAGCCCCTAAACCCATGATTGGCAACTAAATAAATGATTATTGAATGAATACATTTGGGCATGCTTGCCCTTTCTAATGATTAGCTTAATTATACCAAGAATAAGTCAAGAATAATTCCTAAGAGGCAGTACAGGGTAATGCAGTGGTTCCCAAAGTGTGCCCTGGACCAGAGGCATCAGAATTACCTGATAGGGGGACCTGTTAGAAATACACAGTTTTGGTCCCCTCCAGACATACTGAATCAGAGCTCTGGGGGTGGAGCCCAGAAATCTGTATTCTAACAAGCCCCCCCAAGTGATTCTGATGCACTCTCAAGTTGGAGTAATTAAATCAGACGGAAACCAGAACACCTGAGTTCAATGACCAGCTACCTGTTATTAGCAATTAGGCAGGAGAACGTTCCCTAACCTCTCAGTGTCTGTTTCTTCATCTATAAACTGAGAATGATAATAATTAGGGTTGTTATGATGATTAAATGAATTAATACGCAGAAAGTGCTTAACACAGTGCTTAATCAGTTAATGGTACCTAATAAGCATTAGCTCTTATTCTTACAAACTCACTATCCCCATGAAATTTATTCCCTATAAGTAGTTCCTCATTCTTTTGATCTCATAAGCAGGATCTATTTTCATGCTGGTCAATACAACTACTGATAAGTTTGATGGAAACCAGGACTGAACAAATAGGACTTCCAGGTCACTAGGGGCCACCTGCCCTCCTCACATGGGTCTATAATCATCTATAATCTTATATGAGAGTCAGTGAATCAAAGAGAGAAGAATTTGCTTTCTATTCTAAATAACCAGCTCATGGTCTAATACATGCTGCTTTTGGGTTTTGTAACATATCTTCATAGTTTTATATAGAATTCTTTAATAATTTCTCTTTGTCTATCTTTCAGTAGTTTTATTCTTGATAATAATGACTGCTTATCAAAATGAATACCATTCCCCCAAAAGGAAAGCATTTCAGGAAAAAACACCACAAAAATTCACAATTGTCTAATACAATGTTAGGTAAGAAAACACTCTGATGTAGGAGGAATATTTTGAAATATTGTTTTTCTAGGAAATTGAATGCTTATCAATTTTGCCTGCTACTAGTTAGATTTTGTCCACCTTCTTCACATTTTCCAAATATTTAGCAGCATTTCCATCTTTGAATTCTTAAAATTAAAGAAATACTTTTACATTGGCAAAGTAACAGAACAAACAGTTACCAAATTTTAGGGGAAGATGACTAGAAGTATTGTTTTGCCTTCATTATTAGTTAGGAAATCACATTTATGCTTGTTCCTGTTTGTAATATTATTCAATCAAGGCCACTATATAAAACAAGGCTTGTCATTATCTAGAGGAGAGGAAAAATGATGTACATTATACAAACACGCATTCACATACACAAGAAATGGCTAAGCTTAAATTTGTCTAAAATGTATATATTCCCTGGTAGCATACATAAGCAATTGTCCCTAAGGCAATCAGCCTTTCTGGAAATATTAAAATAAAAACCGATTTCTTTAGGATTGAAATAGGCCAATGGCCTGACATGAAATCCTTTGTCCAGCAATTCACAAATGTTCATTTCAGAAAACTTCAGGTACTTCTCAGCTTTCATAGAAACCTTTCCCGTTCATTGTCACAAAAATATTCACTGTACTGATGTTTTAGCATGCTGGAAGATTTATCATTCAGAGAGTTAACCTGGAATTGTAGGTTTGTCCTTCAGCTATGATATATAAATTATTTTGAATGCATGTTAACTAGGACATGATTGAAATGAAAACCCTAAAAGAGGTAAATAATCTTTTGTGATTAATATTGTAAGGAGATTAAAAATGACTGCTTCAATGAAAAAAAGCTCTCTGAATAGCTGATGTAATTTTAAGTATCCAAATTTGAGAAGGCAAATTAAAGAAAGTTTCAAAAATTCAGAACAATTAAGAGAAAAGGTGACAGTAATTAATGAAGAAGGTTTACAAGATCTCACTTGATGGAACACGGTGAAGCAGTGCTTAGACATAGAGATGATAATTTGCTGATATTTAAGGAATGTGAACAATGAGTAAGAATATCATTTTCTAAAAATATTGGTACAGTGGGAATAATTAGGGATATTAGGAGGAATTTTTAAGGAAAAAAAGAAAAGAATCCAAGAAGAAAATTGGATGGTGATACAGCTTATGGTTTAGGTCTATGATACTAAAACAACTTGTTTCAGTAGTTGACTAATTCATATCAGCTTATTTTTATGCATATAAATATAGTACAGAAAGTATAATAATGATTTTTTAAAATTTGTGGAGAAAATTAGGCCTGACTTCTGACATTATGAAATTCATATGTAGTAAACATTGAAATAAAGTGAAAATATCTTGTTTACAAACAAGATAAAATAAATTACTATTTCAAAATCCCTAATAATTACATCTTAGAATAGTCTATGTGGTATGTTAATAATATATCAGTGTTGGAATAATATTAAACAAATGTGTCCTCTGACTAGACAGAAAATTCTTATTACTATTAGAAGAAATCTAGTGAGTTGGTTCATTAAGAAAACTATTTGATGCGTTTCCTGAGAGATATACTAGACTTTACACAAGGTGTTGTCAAGGAAGTTTCCTGTATAGACTATCTGATACCGGACACAGAGTAGATGCAGTTAGAAGAGAAATTAATATGGATTCTGAAAATTTGGATTCTAGTACTGTTTGGCTCAGCAACCTGAAACAAACCATCTCCTCTACAAATCCCCATTTTTTCCGTATCTGTAATGGGAATAATGTTACCTGCCATGCCTAACTCAGGGGGATGTATGAATCAGTTGGATAAAATAACCTGCACCAGTGCTTAATAAGATAAAGCTTTAAATAAATAAAATATATTAAACTTAATTCTTAATAAATATCCTCATTTTGAGTTAAAAAATCACACAAATTATTATTGTTCATCCAAGTTCTTTGATTTCTGAAAGTAGAAAAATGAGGTTGTTTTGGATTAGGATAAAGCTATTTATTGTATGATTTGCCTGGATAAAATTCATTTCATAGTATTAAATCCTATAAGTCATTACTTATAAATTATGATTTGTGTATTTAGGATGCTTAAATACTTGTTTTATGTTATCTCTTGCCATGTAGCATGTTAGTCCAAAATACTATTTTATAATATTTCATGGATGCGTGGGTCACAAATTTTGATAGATCTCAGTTGAGCAATTCTTCAGCTCCACTGGCATCAACCGAGGTCACCTGGTGGTATTCTGCTAGTGGCTGGTCTGGACTGCAAGGCCCCACATAGCTTTATTTACCTCCCTAGCACCTTAATGAGAAGGTCTGGAGGGCTGAGCTCAGTGGGACCACTCTCCCTTTCCATGTACTCCCACTGCCTCTCCACATGATTTCTGCATCTTGGACTACTTAGCTGAAGATGGAGCTTCACACATGGCAGCTCAAGGCTCCAAGAAATCAAGATGGAACTGCCAGTCCCCTTAAAGGATTGTCCCAGAAATGGCATTGCATCACTTCCAACATATTCAATTGATCAAAGCAGTCGAAGACCAGCCCATGATCCAAGAAAGAGAAAATAGACCCCACCTCTCTTGATAGGAGGCATGTCAAAGAATGTGTGGCCATCTTTAGCTGCCACAGTGCATTTTTAAGGATAACTAAGATGGATATTTAATTAAAATCTTCCTGACTGAAATATTTTTCAGGTGAATCAAGAAGACTGTAGCTTTAGTTTTAGTTAAGTATTTCCATTCAGTCAAATTAGTACAATTCTGAGTCATTTTAGTAGAAATAGTTGTGTGCCTTTTTAAGTGCTTTGACTTCGACTACTGTTTATTAATGCAGATTAAAATAATAACTCAATTTATTTGATATAGGTGGACATATGATCAAACAATGGAATCAGTAATTATTTATTTTAAACTGTTCAAGTCACCAAGAATCAATCTGCTTGGGCAACATAGCTAAATTTATAAGCCTTTAAAATTATTTATAGATCTACATATAATGAGGTTTTAAGTAAACATATATATGTTACTAATAAAAAATACTTAAATTATTTTAAGTATAATACCAATGGACAGTAGTATATTTTGTAATTACTGAACAATTTTGTTCAAGTGTGAAGAGATTTTCTGACAATAATTTACCACATGTTCTTTTTTTTTTTTTTTTAAGATTTTATTGGGGAAGGAGAACAGGACTTTATTGGGGAACAGTGTGTACTTCCAGGCCTTTTTTCCAAGTCAAGTTGTTGTCCTTTCAATCTTAGCTGTGGAGGATGCCCATTCAGCTTCAAGTTGTTGTCCTTTCAGTCTTAGTTGTGGAGGGCGCAGCTCAGCTCCAGGTCCAGTTGCCGTTTTCTGGTTGCAGGGGGCGCAGCCCACCATCCCTTGCGGGACTCGAGGAATTGAACTGGCAACCTTGTGGTTGAGAGCCTGTGCTCCAACCAACTGAGCCATCCGGGAGGCAGCTTAGCTCAAGGTGCTGTGTTCAATCTTAGTTGCAGGGGGCGCAGCCCACCATCCCTTGCGGGACTCCAGGAGTTGAACCGGCAACCTTGTGGTTGAGAGCCCACTGGCCCATGTGGGAATCGAACCGGCAGCCTTCGGAGTTAGGAGCATGGAGCTCTAACCGCCTGAGCCACGGGGCCGGCTCCTCCACATGTTCTTTACTGAGGACTTCATATCAGAGAACTTAATCACTAAATTATTATTAACTGACATTACCAGGAATCATATGCAAGGGAAACACTATGTCTGCTTTTTATTAAGAAGAATATTTTAGAAAAAAATCATTTAACACAGGAGTTGGCGTATTGCTAATAAGCTGAGGATAGTCTACTTTCAACTATTTAGTATTAATTTGCCCAGAATTCTATATACTTTTTAATTTTTCAATTACAGTTGATGTTAAATATTAATTTATATTAGTTTCAGGTATACAACATAGTAATTAAACAGTTACATAATTTATGAAGTGATCCCCCTAATTAGTCTAGTACCCACCTGGCATTATACATACTTATTATGATATTATTGACTATATTCCCTGTGCTATACTTTACATCCAATGACTATTTTGTAATTAACAATTTGTGCTTCTTAATCCTTTCACCTTGTCACCCATCTCCCCATACCCTCTCCCATCTGGCAACCACCAGCTTGTTTTCTGTATGTCTGAGTGTGTTTATGTTTTGCCTTTTAGTTTTTTGCTCTTTAGAGTCTACAAATAAGTGAGATCATATGGTGTTTGTCTTTCTATTTCTGACTTATTTCACTTAGCATAATACCCTCTAGGTCCATCCAAGTTGTTGCAAATGGTATGATTTCATTCTTTTTCGTGTCTGAGTAATATTCCGTTGTATATATGAGCCACAATTTCTTTATCCAACTGTCTATTGATGGGCACTTAAGTTGTTTCCATATCTTGGCTTTTGTTAATAGCACTGTAGTGAACATGTCTTTTCTAATTAGTGTTTTGGATTTCTTTGGATAAATGCCCAGCAGTGGGGTTGCTGGGTCATAAGGCAGTTCCAGTTTTAAGTTTTTGAAGAACCTCCAAACTGTTTTCCACAGTGACTGCACCAATTTGCAATCCCACCAGCAATTAAGGGTTCCCCTTTACTCCACATCCTCATCAACACTTGTTGTTTTTTGATTTATTGATGATGGATAGCCACATAATTCCACATTAACTGGCACTTTCTCACATCTATAGTTCTATGGTTTTGCTTTATAATGATCGGCTCATGACACTAAGTATCCTGAAATAACCTTCATAGGAAGGCCAAGTAATGTATTGTTTTGGCATAAAATATATATTTTCTTATTAGTTTTTGGAAGACCTATAAAGTCTTCCAAATATGGTAAATATGTACAGAATACACAGGTGCATTTATATTTACACACACACACACACACACACACACACACACACACAATATTTATTCAGATGAGCAAGAGTGATACCAAAACTGAAAGCTTGACATCTCATAAAATGGCTCTCTTGCTCCCCTTTCCTCAATTTTTTATCATCTATTTTTGTAATCTTTGCCATATTAATATAATACTAGACATTAAGTGAAGGTCATTCTATATTAATGGTAAAACAGCATTTCTGCTTTTTAGTGGAGTGGTCACATCCAAACCTAACACACGAACTATTGTTCCTGACTCCATAGTTGAGAAGGAAATATTAATTAATTTGTGTGGCTAAAATAAAGATAGCTCTTTAAATCCATGTACCTTATAAAATCGTACTTGTATGTGTTTACTCAATCGTCACTCAACAAATGGCTCACGGGCATTTGGCCTGACATTGAGGATACAAAGGTGAATACAACATGGTCCTTACTCCAATTAGTAAAAAAGCAGCAGCGAGAGAATAAAGGGCATTCCTTTATCTCATATACTGAGCATAGCTTGTGCAAAGACAGAAAGTGAAGAAGACAGATGATAATTTGGGCAACTACAAGTTGATGGGAATAGACAAACATAGTGTGAGGGTAAAAGGTGGGGGTGGAAGTAAAAAGTAAAAACAGTATTAAGGATTCTTTTATATCATGCTAAAGAGATGGATTTTTTTTTTTTTTTTTCCTGCACATGATGAAAAGCAATGAATAAATAAGCTAGCAGTGGGATCTGATTTGTCATTTAGAAAGTTTACTCTGGGAGCAATTTGGAGCAGGAGTCAGTAAACTACAGCCCACCTGCCAAATCCATCTGTTGCCTTTTTTTGTAAATAAAGTTTTATTGGAACACAGCCACATCCCTTTTTTTACTAGTGTTGACGGCTGCTTTCCTGTTACAACTACAGAGTTGAGTAGTTGCAACAGAGACTATATGTGTGTATAGTCTGAAATATTTATTATAAAGTCCAATATAGGAAAGTTCACTGACCCCTGATTTAGAGGATTGATTGGGAGGGGACTGAAGTTGGAGTTCAAAAGAAGAATTACTAGTGAAAAATAATGACAGAGTCTATGAAATAAGCTGTAATGGGAATAAAGAGAAGAGAAGATATCCCAAGGATGTTTATACAATAAAATACTGGGGTTTTTTGATTGATTAAATAAGGAATAAAGAGAAATCTATGATGATTCCTAGATTCTTGGCTTATGTCCCTGGTTAGACTGTGGTAAAAGTGGAGAGAAATGATGTTTTACACATGTTCATTTGGGAAAACACTCGGATAAAAATATCTACCAGGCCTACATTGTAGGTGCAAGTTCCAGAATGTGAGATGGTAAATGAAAACTGGCTTTGTTGTGGCCATTGAATAGGACGTGTGAGAAGATGTGTTGAGTACATAGAAGATCCAAGATGGGGCCTTAGGGACATAACAAGAGAAAAAAATGTATGGGGAGGGAAGAAACTGGTGGAAAGAAGAAATTGGAGATATGACTAAAATGTTTCTTTTAACAATCATGTTGTATAAGAGGGATTTATTTTAACTGTATATTCTTTTATAGACAATGACTTGGTATTTTAAAATCTAATCATATATCACAATTAACCCAGCTTCTACACAGAATTGAAATAAACTAAATATGACATATGATCTCTTTAGACCCCTTTTGAAAGTTGTGCTGATAGTTGGTATTAATATAAAACAAGAAAAAACTTAAAAGGAAATAAAGTATTCTCAATCATGTTGCTAGTGGAGAGGTTTTATGGAATATCCACTTAATGGTGGTGTTTGGGAAATGAATGAGCAACTGAATTACATCAGAGCTCCACAATGCATAATTATTTCCAGAAGACTTAAACTGTGATTATATACATTCTGTATAAAAATTCATGTGAAAAAAAGCCATGTTCCAATATGATTCTTTTATGATTGTAAACTCTGAAGCATGTCACTAACTTACCCACTTCAATTAAAATTGTTAATAATATGATACTTTATCAGAGATCCTAACATTTAAAAAAGTCCTTAACATATGAATTTGTTGTGAACTATGTCACTTTATTTATTTCAAACATAATTTTATAATTATGATTTCAGAACTTTGGAAGTTCCATTTTTAAAACTTTCAACGATTTCCCTGTGTTGTACTGTTAAGTGAAAATGCCCATATCTGGGAATCACACTAATACTGATTGATTTATGAAAAGTTAAAGGGTACTTAGTTGGGAAGATATAAATAATTTCACTGAAGGAGTAAGACAGTGATATAATCAAGGTTAACGTAGCATATTCTCTGCCACTAATATAATTTATATGAATAAATATAAGAATTTGAACAATTGGAACCATCATTTAAACACATTATAATATCTGTATATCATGTTATATAAACTGCAACTAAGATTAAAATAGGCTTTTTAACTGTATAAAATTACTTTTTATTGTAATACAGTTAGTAAATGTGAAAACATGATAGAAGTTATTATGGCAGTAGTTTATTTTCTCTTTCTTATGTACATATTATAAATAAATCCATGATCGCAACTGGTATTAAAGAAGCTATAATTATAAAAATGTATAATTTGAAATCCACTCTTTAAAAAAATGACTTTTGCTAAGTCAGTTAAAGACGATGACTCCACCATCTTGAGACCATGTTGTCAGATAAGTTATTTCTACAAACTAAGGTTGGGGGCGGGGAAGGTTTATATAAAGAATACAATATTGTAATATTTTTTTCAGAGACAAGCTTTTCCATAGTTATTTCATTTTCTGGTTTTCAGAAGTCGTGCATTAAATAAGAACCCTGAGTCCGTAGCACCTACATTTGCCTGTTCCTGGTGTTAATTATCTTTTGTTTGCCCTTGATAATCCTGAGGTTGGTATGCAGATGATATGAAGCCTGCAGAATCATCTCAAAGTGTAAAAAACAATGGCATTGTCAATTCTGCATCACAACACTTTATAAATTATGAATGTTATCTGCATTAAGGAGAGTGGTAGACTTTTAAAATTACTTCCATGAATAGATTAAATTACAAGTATTATTACATTTCATTTTATTAAGTGCATCTTAGTAGTTATTAGAGCAAATGAACATGTTCTCTCTATTACATAATAACATTAGAACTAAAAATTATGCATCAACACTCCCAGATGCATAATGAATCATTGTATATTAATCACTCTAAAGAATGTTTTTGAGTTTATATAAAGGCAATTATTACCTATTGAACAATAACATTTTATTGGTTTATTAAAATTCAGTTTAAAATTATGTCTTTTATAAAAGCTCCAGGTATTTTCAGCATTTTTCAAAGGAACATAATGTATACCAGTAGTCTAGTTTACTTTACGTTTGATGGTGATTATCTTACTATAAAATCATAAGATTGTATATATAACAGAAATATAGTTACTAAAATATCATAATCTAGATTAGCTATTCATATTATATGAAAACCAATAGAAAATAGTATTACTAAAAGTTTTACTTGTCCAATTTGAAAGCTACAGTTCAAAATTATAATAGTAACTACTAAAATACATTCATATTAGTAGTAAAAGATCTGAAGTTATAAGTTATAAATATGATTACAATGTACCTAGATCTATACATTCAATTTTTAAGTATTTTTGTTAGTCTAAATGACTCTAAAATATCAGTTTTCAATAAAAATATTTCTCTGTATCACTTAACATTCTAAACTCATTTAATGCTCTTTTTATTTTGCTTTACTTAGTGGTTTGATGGTTTAAGCAGGATGATTATTGCATATTACATTAGAATATTACTTTGATATTGGGAATGAAAATTTGTCTTTCTTTATATTTCATAAACTGTTTTACTTTGATGTTAAAATCTTTTTGTCAATAAATCTTTTTGTAAATTTAGTTAAAATTTAATATAACAGTTTCCAATATCAACACTACTTTACATGATTGCATGAAACACCACCAATGTTTTTAAGTGTGGTGAAAGACAGCAGTTGAGTTTAATTAACATAATAAAATAAATAAAAGCTTCTTCATATTTTTTGTACACCTATGGAACATGTACTTTATTAAGAATACACAGCAATAATAACTTAATTGACCTGAATTCATGAATCCAAATTTAAAAAATAGTAAAATGAGTTAGTCTTTTACATTAGCAACTAAACCATGTATTATCATCTACTTAGCAAGCATATTATTTACATTATTTATGATACAATTGAAAATATGATTCCTAAAATAAGAAAATACAATTATTAACTATTAATTAATAACATCCTGTTATTTGTTTATTAAAATGCAATTTAAGATTTACAAAGAAATATCTTTCAACTATATGTTTAGATATAAAACCTTTTTACATGAATATGAATATATTAATCATCCTTTTTCTAAGTAAAGACTGCTTTATTTATAAAATTTTCTAATGCTTTCAGCAGAAGGGAGAAATGTACAATATTTCTTATCAAGAAATATTCTGAGTACATACTGACCAAGTACATTTAGATTGAGTATTTTTATTACTGTTGAAAGAGATATAAGACAGTATGACTCATTTTCTCATGTATTTATTTGAACAAGAGATTTCATCTCTAAGATATTTTTAGAATATTCATCTTTTTATATTTCTCTCAAAATAAAGACATACAACATAGCATAACTAATTTTTTCTTAATATTTCTCCAATTCTTTTTTGTTTCCTTCTTGCTTGAGAAGATATTTCAGATATAGAAGTGTTAATATGTCTTTAAAAATTACTCCTACTTAAGAAGAAAAAAATTGTATTACTTTTTAATCTCTTTAGTTCTGTTCTTATAAGATGAACTTGGATTTTTTTCTTTAACACTGAATCCTTTTACAGAGACCTGATTTCTTTACTAATGAATTGAATAAAATGATGTCAGGTTCCTAGGTAAGTGCTAATAACTAAGTCACATACAATAGTAACACTGTGTCATGTAATAAAAATATGAATATTTGGTTCAGTCTCCCATATGTTTAAAAAAACACACAACAAAAACAGTGATTAAGATAGCAGGTAAATAGCATTCAAAAAATTATGCAGTACTTTGCAATCTTCCCTGCGAGCATCACTGAAAAATCTCTGCTAGGAAATGAAAGACAGGCATAATTCACTAAAATTACACTGAACGCCTCTTGATCAATAGAGATAAATCTGGTTTTGTTGTTAAATCGATTTTCTCCTTTATAGAGATATATTATCCTGATTGTTTTTAGAATAATTGTTTCACTAAGGAGTTTTCTGGTGATTAGGAGAAAGTAAACAAGAGAAAACTTAATGCAGCTCCTTGGCAGGGCCAGCATTTCAAGTTAATTTGTTAGAGATAGCAATACAGATTTATATCATTTTGGACAATAATGTTTTCCTGAAAGAAATTCAGTGAGGCTGATTTCCTTTCAGAAATAAGCAACCTCTGTGTTTGTTTTACTTTTATAAAATTTTCAGGTCTTGCCAATATAAATATTCACTAATGCACACTCTCTCTTCCAGCTTTTATCACTTTCCTTGATTTTTTGGCATAGATCACATTGAAAAAGTCCAGATAATTTTTTTGTATTACAAAAATGTTTAGACTAGACTCAGGGACAACGGTAGACTCCAGGGTTGCTTAAAGTGGTGTTGCTGAGTTATTTCTTAACCTAAATACAAGGGCTGTGTGTGTGTTCCATCCAATTTCCAATTTTTACTAAAACAATGCATTTTTAAAAAATATTTTGTAAATAATTATTCAAAACCAGTACACTTAAACAGTACAAATTAAAAAAATAAATTAAATAGACCATCGCTTTCTATCTAAAAGAATTGAAACAAAAATATACTTTACTGAATAGTTTTGGTGAATCAAACAATATAATGCTAGATATATAAATGGATAATAAAAATACAAATATAATTTTATTCAATTAATATATTTGTATAATGTATTATCATTTATAGATCCCTTTATAGAGGGTAAAATATCTATTTTGATGGCAATGGGAAATATTTCTTAT